>NC_084589.1:342500-507500 GCF_033807715.1 Cololabis saira
TTATGTTCAAGGACTCAATACCGAGTCCGATGACACCACCCACGACTCTTTATGTCAAACCATTCAAAAGTTATAGCAGAAAGTAGGAACTATCAAATATGGACCAATCAGATGAAGGGGGGGCGCGCTTTTTGGCGTCTAACGTCGCCACGGTAACGCTTTTGACTGAGAAAAGTAATGCGCCTCGTTGCAGGATGAAGACGCACATTTTGATGTATAACACACCTCGGTGCACGTTACAGTTCGGGCCGTATTAACTGCCGAAGAAATGGCATAAATTGCGCCAAAATTACACGATTAATTAAAAATGGCCGACTTCCTGTTCAGTTTCGGCCATGGCGCCAAGAGACTTTTCTTTAAGTTGCGAACTGATACAGGTGTGTACCGATTTTCGTGCATGTACGTCAAACCGTATTGTGGGGCTTGAGCCCCAAAGTTTTCTAGGGGGCGCTGTTGAGCCATTAGGCCACGCCCATTAATGCAAACCATTAAATATCAAATTTTTCGCCAGGCCTGGCTAGGTGCAAAATTTGGTGACTTTTGGGGCACGTTTAGGGGGGCAAAAAGGCCCTCCTTTCATCGGAAAAATAATAAAGAAGAAAGAAAAATTCCTACAGACACAATAGGGCCTTCGCACTGTAAGTGCTCGGGCCCTAATAATATAAACATTCTTAACAAAATCATACGCAGAATAAACACTATAAAACTAAGACTAAAACTAAAACTAAGTTAACAAATATACAAAAGTAATAACTTATACTTAACGGCTGCGACAGAGCCTCTCGCTTTCACTCATGAACACTTAGACGTACACAGGTACAGGTGGATGCTAAGTGCACGTTAGTGCAGCATGCCGGTTCCTGCCCACCTGCCGTCGGACACGCCGGAGGAGAGGTGATGTTGCTCCTTATGTTCATCATTTAACAAGAAAACAACCGGCAGCAGGAGACTCCGGGGATGAATGATGGGATCTGTTGTAAATACAGATGTTTATCGGCCGCCGCGTCCCTCATGGCTAAGTTGTGCTAGTTGTGGGTAAGATAGATCATTATCAGCAACAATGGGCTCTTATGACTTTCAGCTGACGCTGGTCACTGCTGCGAATCGCCTGGGCTTCGCCTCTCTGTCCATTGTCCAGGTTTCGTGTCCAGAAAGGAATCATTCTCTAAGAATATAAAGGCCATTCATTTCCCATCGGCTCCAGTGGAAACTCAAGGCTCTTTCATCATAGCCTCACTCAGCACTTCTTAATGCTCCAGGAAGCACCCTCCACCCCCACCCCTAATTCCTCTCCCACCCAGCAGTATCCTCCACCCAGCAGAGTTGAGGAAGGAGCATTGTTCAGTTAAATGACTCCACTCATGACACTTGGATAGAACACGCCGCTGGAAAGAGACTTTATTCCCTGCTGCTTTACTGCAAACATTCTTGATAATGAAATCATCCAAGTCCACATGGTTTATCCACCTGGGAGCCTAAACGTATGCACATCCACCCATGAACTGAGGAGACATCTGATTTGTAAAGCTGCTCTTTTAAAACCATAAAGCAATACCATAATTATCAATAAATACGAAACACGCATGTGCTTCTCCTTCATACTTCCATATATGAGCTACTGTGTGGAAGTGTGGGGGAACACATATAAAACAAACACGGATACAATATTCAAACTTCAAAAAAGAGCAATAAGAATTGCAAATTAAATCTGCAAGCAGCGATGAACGGGCCCTTGCGCGTGCAATTTTCACCAATAAAGGTCAAGGACTCAAAACCGAGTCCGATGACACCAACCATGACTCTGTATGTCAAACCATTCAAAAGTTATGGCAGAAAATAGGAACTTTCAAATATGGACCAATCAGATGAAGGGGGGGGGCGCGCTTTTTGGCGTCTATCGTTGGCACGGTAACGCTTTTGACTGTGAAAAGTAATGCGCATCGTCGCAGGATGGAGACGCATATTTTGATGTATAACACACCTGGGTGCACGTTACGGTTCGGGCCGCATTAACGGCCAAAGAAATGGCATAAATTGCGGCAAAATTACACGATTTATTCAAAATGGTCCTGTTCCTGTTCGGTTTCGGCCATGGCCCAAGAGAGTTTTCTTTAAGTTGCGACATGATACAGGTGTGTACCGATTTTCGTGCATATACGTCAAACCGTATTGTGGAACTTGAGGCACAAAGTTTTCTAGGGGGCGCTGTTGAGCCATTAGGCCACGGCCATTTATGCAAACCATGAAATATCAAATTTTTCGCCAGGCCTGGCTTGCGTGCAAAATTTGGTAACTTTTGGGGCACGTTTAGGGCGAAAAAAAGGCCCTCCTTTTTGATAGTTCCTACTTTCTCCCATAACTTTTGAATGGTTTGATATAGAGTCGTGGGTGGTGTCATCTGGCATCTGGTATCATTGAGATGGGAAACTCCTATCAGTTTTAACTCTTTCACGCTTAAAATAAGCTGAACATTGAACATCGAAGCTGCTGCTGTGTTTACAGGATAATAAACCTCCTTCAGTCAGCGGTGTTACACTCAAGTTGACAATGTTATTATGAACTAATGCTGTCAAGAGCGTGGGGGCTCTCCCTCAACAAGAATGCATTTATGAAGCTGTGGTTTTCGTGTAAACAAAAGCTGAAACAGATGAGACACCTGATGACGCATGTCGTCCTGCGACAAGAAGCCCAAAACGTCATTCAGTGTTCCATGTTTTATGTCAAAGACATCATCAACAGCTTGGTGTGAAACCTGTATTGAAGTTCAAGTTGACTTTATTAGTAACCACAGGTAGAATTGTTTTGCAGTAGATGGGAGAAGGCATCTCACACACAATCCTTAGTCATTAATATGACGCAGGACAAATACAGAGAACAGGTTTACGACAGCACAAGACGGACAAGGCAGGTACCAACAATGCTCACTGAACAAGATAAAAGTAAATATTGCCCACAAGGCAAAGAACAATAAATAGAGGTAGAACCAAGGTCAGGGTTTCTAATAAATAGACATAAATAAGTTAAAAGCAGGATAGTTGGATGCGTTAGAATTTGTTTAAAAAAGAGACAGCAGCAGCAGGGACTTAGCTGTTCCTATAGCGTGTGGTCCTTCATTACTGTTTACTGAAGCGTACTCTTAAATAAAATACTTACCTGCTGTACTTTACTGCCCTTATTTTTAACAATGTGTGCTTTTTATTATTTTACCTCTTTTCTTATCATTTTAGTTCATTAGGGCCCGAGCACCTTCAGTGCGAAGGCCCTATTGTATCTGTAGGAATTATTTGTATTTTTTTTTTTATTATGGGCATGCCAAGTAGTGGCATGACCATATTGCAATTGTCCAGAATGGCCCAAATGGCAATGTTGCTAGCATTTTGCTAACAAGCTAAAGTCGCAAAAGTCCCACTGCGCACCAGCGGGTGTACAGCATGACCCCGCTCGGATGTGGAAAAAAAAAATCCCCAAAAACTAAAACACGGCCGGAAAAACTAAGAAAAACATGAAAATGAAGGCGATATATTAGTATCTAGAAAAGGTTTCCCTTTTCTTATTATTATTCCGCACTCTTTTTTCGTCCGTTAATACGGCCCGAACCGCAATGTGCACCCATGCATGGCATACATCGTTGGATGCGTCTCCATCGTGATTCGATGGGTATTACTTTTCTCAGTAATAGGGGTTACCGTGGCAACGCTAGTTGCCAAAAAGCAAAAAAAAAGGCGAAAATTCCCGCGCTTATTGCTCGGCCGAACTTTATCGTAGAGACATCGTTCAAACTTTCAAACACTCGGCCCGATTGTCCCTAACCGACCGTACAACCTTATTATGCCAAGTATTACAGTTTTTGTGATATTGACCTTTCATTTTTATTTTATTTTCCGTTTGACTTTGGACGCTTGTTGCTAGGCAACAGGTTATCGTAGAGACATCGTACAAATGTTTCCCGACTCGGCACCCTGTGGACTTCAACATACTCAAATTTCATGAAGCTGGGATTTAAGGAAATTTTATGTCAAAATCCAGGCCAAATGGCCCCATTCATTCGGATGGAGTTTTTTACCATGGTGAAAAAAAAACCTATCCGTTAACATAGCCTGAACCGGAACATGCACCCATACATGGCATACATCGTTGGATGCGTCTCCATCGTGCCTCGATGGGCATTACTTTTCTCCGTAATAGGGGTTACCGTGGCAACGCTAGTTGCCAAAAAGCAAAAAAAAAGGCGAAAATTCCGACGCTTATTGCTTGGCCGAACTTTATCGTAGAGACATCGTTCAAACTTTCAAACACTCGGCCCGATTGTCCCTAACCGACCGTACAACCTTATTATGCCAAGTATTACAGTTTTTGTGATATTGACCTTTCATTTTTATTTTTTTTCCCGTTTGACTTTGGACGCTTGTTGCTAGGCAACAGGTTATCGTAGAGACATCGTACAAATGTTTCCCGACTCGGCACGCTGTGGACTTCAACATACTCAAATTTCATGAAGCTGGGATTTAAGGAAATTTTATGTCAAAATCCAGGCCACATGGCCCCATTCATTCGGATGGAGTTTTTTACCATGGTGAAAAAAAAACCTATCCGTTAACATAGCCTGAACCGGAACATGCACCCATACATGGCATACATCGTTGGATGCGTCTCCATCGTTCCTCGATGGGCATTACTTTTCTCAGTAAAAAGTGTTACCGTGGCAACGCTAGACGCCAAAAAGCAAAAAAAAAGGCGAAAATTCTGACGCTTATTGCTCGGCCGAACTTTATCGTAGAGACATCGTTGAAACTTTCAAACACTCGGCCCGATTGGCAATAACGGACCCTACAACCTCATTATGCTAATTATTATAGTTTTTGCGATATTGACCTTTAATTTTTTTTTTAATTTCCGTTTGACTTTGGACGCTTGTTGCTAGGCAACAGATTATCGTAGAGACATCGTACAAATGTTTCCTGACTCGGCACGCTGTGGACTTCAACATAGTCAAATTTCATGAAGCTGGGATTTAAGGAAATTTTATGTCAAAAGCCATGCCAAATAGCCCCATTCATTCGGATGGGGTTTTTTAACATGGTGAAAAAAAAAACCTATCCGTTAACGTAGCCTGAACCGGAACATGCACCCATGCAAGGCATACATCGTTAGATGCGTCTCCATCTTGCCTCGATGGGCATTACTATTCTCAGTCAAAAGCGTTACCGTGGCGACTCTAGACGCCAAAAAGCGCGCCCCATCAATAACTATTGGGAGCACAGGAATACAATACAAGCGTAAAAACACCTCAAACTGACATAGAACCACCCCTGAACACAACCACTACAGCCCCAAACCAAAGCAGCGAGAGGGGTCGAATGGGCAGTAGGGCATGCCCATATCAAAATTTCCAGAAATTTTCTAGTTATTATTATTAGGGCCCGAGCACCTTCAGTGCGAAGGCCCTATTGTATCTGTAGGAATTTTTCTTTTTTCTTTTTTCTTCTTTCTTTCTTTCTTTCTTTCTTTCTTTCTTTCTTTCTTTCTTTCTTTCTTTCTTTCTTTCTTTCTTTCTTTCTTTCTTTCTTTCTTTCTTTCTTTCTTTCTTTCTTTCTTTCTTCTGACGAAAGGAGGGCCTTTTTGCCCCCCTAAACGTGCCCAAAAAGTCACCAAATTTTGCATGCAAGTCAGGCCTGGCGAAAAATTTGATATTTAATGGTTTACATTAATGGGCGTGGCAAAAAGGCTCAACAGCGCCCCCTTGAAAACTTTGTGCCTCAAGCCCCACGATACGGTTTGACGTACATGCACGGAAATCGCTACACACCTGTATCAGTACACAACTTAAAGAAAAGTCTCTTGGCGACATGGCCGAAACCGAACAGGAAGTCAGCCATTTTGAATTAATCGTGTCACTTTGGCGCAATTTATGCCATTCCTTCGGCAGTTAATACGGCCCGAACCGTAACGGGCACCCAGGTGTGTTATACATCAAAACGTGCGTCTCCATCCTGCGACAACAGGTATTACTTTTCTCTTTCAAAAGCGTTACCGTGGCGACGCTAGACGCCAACAAGCGCGCCCACCCTTCATTTGGTTGGTTCAGACAGAAAAAACTTTGCGCCTCAAGCCCCATAATACGGTTTGACGTACATGAACGAAAATCGGTACACTTCTTTATCATGTCTTTACTTAAAGAAAAGTCTCTTGGCGCCATGGTCGAAACCGAACAGGAAGTCGGCCATTTTGAACATTCTGAATTAATCGCGTAATTTTGGAGCAATATGAGCCATTCCTTCGAGAATTAATACGGCCCGAACCGTAACGTGCACCCAGGTGTGTTATACATCAAAATGTGCGTCTCCATCCTGCGACTACACGCATTACTTTTCTCTTTCAAAAGTGTTACCGTGGCGACACTAGACGCCAAAAAGTGCACCCCCCCTTCATCTGATTGGTCCATATTTGATAGTTCCCCAAAAGTCACCAAATTTTGCATGCAAGCCAGGCCTGGCGATAAATTTGATATTTCATGGTTTGTATTAATGGGCGTGGCCTAACGGCTCAACAGCGCCCCCCGGAAAACTTTGTGCCTCAAGCCCCACAATACGGTTTGACGTACATGCACGAAAATCGGTACACACCTGTATCATGTCGCAACTTAAAGAAAAGTCTCTTGGCGCCATGGCCGAAACCGAACAGGAAGTCGGCCATTTTGAATTAATTGTGTAATTTTGATGCAATTTATGCCATTCTTTCGGCAATTAATACGGCCCGAACCGTAACGTGCACCCAGGTGTGTTATACATCAAAATGTGCGTCTTCATCTTGCGACTACGCGCATTACTTTTCTCTTTCAAAAGTGTTACCGTGGCGACGCTAGACGCCAAAAAGCGTGCCCCCCTTCATCTGATTGGTCCATATTTGATAGTTCTCCAAAAGTCAACAAATTTTGAATGCAAGCCAGGCTTGGGGATAAATTTGATATTTCATGGTTTGCATTAATGGGCGTGGCCTAACGGCTCAACAGCGCCCCCTAGAATACTTTTCTCTGCCATAACTTTTGAACGGTTTGACATAAAGAGTCGTGGGTGGTGTCATGGGACTCGGTATTGAGTCCTTAACCATAATTGGTGCAAATTAGCCCCGCCCCTTCTTCGGATTGGTCTTCCCGATTTTCTGCTATAACTTTTGAATGGTTTGACATAGAGAGTCGTGGGTGGTATCATCAGATTCTGTATTGAGTCCTTGAGCTTCTTTAGCCTGAATTAGCCCCGCCCCTTCTTCTGATTGGTTGTCCCTTTTTTCTGCTATATCTTTTGAATGGTTTGACATAGGAAGTCGTGGGTGGTGTCATTTCTGATATGCTTATGGGGGGCGGTGGCCGTGAGTGCGAGGGCCCGTTCATCGCTGCTTGCAGCTTTAATTTTATTTGTTATTTACTGTTTAATTGTGTCTGTATTGGGATGGTGTAGCGGAGAGAGAGGATAGAAAGTGTCTTCAGGTCTGTAGAGATCTGTACAGAGAAAAGCCGAGAGGTCCCCGGTACGAGTCCATCAGGTGGTCAAAGTTCTCACACTATTTTCTGGAAGCAGAGGAAGAAGTGGAAATGTGGAGTGTATCGGGGTCAGTGCTATCACTGACACCACCTCGTCTCCGCTGCAAAACACTATTGTACTGTTTGGTTGGGTACTTCTTGGACGAAGGCCGGAGAACAAAGACACTGATAGCAAACCATGAGAATCAAAGTTCAAGGATGTCATCTTTGACTTTCCATCCTGTTTCTTCAGAAACCCTGAACTAATGATTATTCCAGCGTCCTACCGGCGCTGCCTGGTGCGACTCCACGTTGGCTAAATATTTTCTTGCTGTCCTCCGAAAGCGGGCCAGATAACGTTCTGATTCACGCTCTGACCCTCATACGCGAGCTGTGTTTGTTCACGGAAGACAGGAAGTCCGTTGACGTTTTTCTTTACAGCAGCCACTTTTCTCGGGGTCATGCTTGACATTCCTCACAGAACGCCACTTGAAAGAAGGAAAGACCTGGAAGCAAAGCCCTGTTCAGGCCTCGGATACGTTGGAGTTGTCCATTCTTTCGCTAAATAATGAGATTTTTCAACTTCAAATTGACGCTCTGGACGCCTCCAATGCCTCCGATGCCTCTCGCAGCACTTTCATAGACAATGACTGGCAACCGGACGCCTTAGTGTCCGTGACGCTTTTGGTGTGAATCCAGGGTGAGGTTTGCCGGGTCGCTGAAACCTGATTGGCTGTAAATAAACTCACCTAGTGCTTCATTCACAAGGACCCTGCTCTTCTGTCATCATCAGCACGGTCACGACAGGGAACCAAATCACTGCCAGTGGAGCAGCCTGACTCTAAATCTGCTGTCAAAGCCATTGTATGCTGGGGGAAGATGTTCAGCCTTTTCTACGGACATTTATAAAGAGGAGTAAAACAGCAGGGTTGAAAAGCTTAAGCTGGTCTTTCTTCAGACAGCACAAGTCACACAGACACAAGTGACACAAGACAAGACAAGTGTGTTTCTTTTTTTCTTTCCCTTGTCGGCATATGCTGGTAAGAACCTAAAGCACATATATATGTATGCATATATATATATATATATATATATATATATATATATATATATATATATATATATATATATATATATATATATACATACATATATACATACATACCCATTTTTTGGGTTTTTTTGGGGGGGGGTGGGGGGTGACATCCGCTGCTAGTCCAAGACGTGAAAAACACATGGAAACGCACAACGAGCACTGGAAATCTGCAAGAGAGGAAACAAACAAGAACAGGCAGCAACTATCCCAGGTCCCGGGATCACAGCTAGGCTACCGCGACTATCTGATTCCAAAACTGCGGAACTGCGTCTGTGTAATAATCCTATCAAAGCTCCACCTGAACTATATCTATAGTGGGGGAGGGGGGGAGCAACCCTGCCACCCGAGAGACCAGAGGCCGACAAGGAAGAACCCGGAACCCAGGGGCCCCCACGACACGGGAAGAAGCAGCCAGGGATCCCGCGGCGGCGGACCGCTATCCTGGCGAGCCCGACCACCCGGTCCGGGCCGGACACGTGGCCAGGAGGCCCTCACCCTTCAGGCCAACGACCCCCACCCGGCGAGGGGCCAGAGCCGCCCAGGCCGCCAACGCGGGCAGGAGCACCCGCCCCCATGAAAGTGGCCCTCCAAGACCAGAGGAGAGAGGCAACCCTATATGTGTGTATATATATATATATATATATATATATATATATATATATATATATATATATATATATATATATATATATATATATATATATATATATATAACTTGTCTTTTAAATCTCATATTGATAACCTTGTTTCTAAACTGAAACTAAAATTAGGTTTCTTTTTTAGGAACAAATCATGTTTTTCATTTCGGGTCAACTTTTTTACCCTTGTTGGACTATGGCGATCTGCTTTTTATGAATGCTCCTGAGCAGTATTTAAAGAAATTAGATACTGTGTATAATTGTGCTTTGCGTTTTATCACCGGTTGCAGCTATCAGGTACATCACTGTTTTTTGTTGCTGCTGCCAACTGTCCTTCATTGCCTCCGTAGACTCTCCCACTGGCTGACTTTTATTTATAAATCCATTTTGGGACGTCTCCCTACATATTTGTGCGTGCACATGTGTAGAAACGTCAGCCATTATGAACCTGCACTCACAGAACTTTATTCAAATGCAGGTTCCGAGAGCCAGAACTGAACTGGGTAAAAAGGCGTTCCAGTTTTCTGCCCCGTCAACCTGGAATGATGCGTAGAAGGACTTGAAATTGGTTGATCTAGTATCCTTGGGTAAATTCAAATCAATTTTAAAAGACAGAGAAATTAGCTTTCTCGGTTCTTGTGACTGCCCCGTTGTGTAAATTTGATGATTGTTTTACTATTGTTTCCCCGGAATGTGTGACTCACTGTGTCTGTGTTTGTATCAGTGGCGTAGCCACGGGTGTGCCAGGGTGTGCCGGTGCCACCCATAGAGACAGCTGGCACACCCAAAAATTTGATGCATTTTTTTTGTTATAGTTTTACTAACATGTTGTATTCTAAATTTAGGCTATAGAGGGAATGCGCATGAAGTCACAGATGCGACTTCACAGCGGGTTACGTCCACTGAGTGGCAGAAAGACTGAGTGTCAGAAAGACTGAGTGACAGCGTAAACTTTCAGTTTGAGCAACTCGAAAAAGATCTAAAATGTTTTACAGACTGCCGAAAAATAAGCTTAAGAGAGACAAATGGATCGTTACAATTCACAGAAACAACTGGATTCCAGGCACCGAAACGTGGATTTGTGGTTCCCATTTTGTATCAGGTAATGTTGGATTTTTGGGTAGCTAATGTTAAACGGTCAAATCATAAAGTTCGGTGTCCTCATCACTTTAATTTCTACAACAAATTTCTACAACAAACAAAAATGAGTGTTATATCTCACTATGTTCGCTTCATTGGGCACGCAATGTGTGTGTGTGGTTATGTTTTTCTGAAATTTTTTTTAGGACAAGCATAAAGTGTTTTTATTTTATTACTTATTAATATATCATATATATTATTATACTTATTATATATTATTGATTTTATTTGAGAGCACGTCATATGTACTCTCAATCATGGATGTTTTTTATTACTGATGAGAGCACACACAACGTGTGGATATGTTTTGTACTGTTAATAATGTTGGATATACATGCTTTTGAATGTTTGTAGAGGTGTAAAGTCCAGTTTTGTTGAAAATAAATTTGGCACACCCAGTCTTTGCTGGTGCACACCCAAAGTCTCTTTTCTGGCTACGCCACTGGTTTGTATGTATTGTTGTATTGTTTTTATGCTGCCATTTTGGCCAGGTCACTCTTGGAAAAGAGGTTTTAATCTCAATGATTTTTTTACCTGGTTAAATAAAGGGTATAAATAACCCCCCATCAGGGCAACACCTGCGCGGGCCCGACAACGGAGGGCCCCAGACCCAGGCATCCCATTCATCCATCCATCCATCCATCCATCCATCCATCCATTTTCTATAATAATAATAGTATAGTATACTACTACTACTACTAATAATAATAATAATCATCATCATTGTTATATACAGAAGTGTGTTTCTTCTGGTGAACAGGGCCAGGAACAAGGGAAGCAGTGAAGAAGGAGAAGATTGTTACAGCCACACTAGCCGTCGCCAGGGAAGGTTTAAATGTTATCCTTGGGATCCTTTCCACTTCCTCGTTCCTTTGTGATGGGATCTTCTTGGACTTACATCCAAGAATCCAGTTAACACCTACAGGAAAAAAGGAACTGAAGTAGCATGTCAGGATGTTACTGAGCTTTCTGATACTCCAACTCCAAATCAGCTTGAAAGCAATGCTTTGTAAATGTTAATCTAAATAATTATCACCTGCTGCCTGTGCCAGATGTTGCCCTAAACAATATTTGTCTTTTTTTTTCTTTTCTTTTTTTTACTCAACCTTCTCAACTCTAAGAGGGAAACGCCTCTGCGATGGAACCATCTTCTGCAAAACAACATGATGATCTGCAAAAACAACAAAATGGCAAATAACTGGAGATTAAATTAAGTTTAGATTAAGTTTATAAGCATTTGTAATGATAAAAACACACTGGAAACCAGCGGCAAAGAGCTGCAGTGCACTGTCAGCTTTTAGTGGACAGGCGTGAGAATGCAGGGTGAGACAAAGACGCAGGTTCAATCATAAATCAAAGAAGTTCCTACACCAGAATGCATGTTTGAGGGGCTTCAGGGGGCCTCATTCAGGATCATTACAGCTTGTACAGCTTGATCAGTATCTTTACCCCGACCGAAGAAGTTCAGATACTTCAGCAGGAGGATGAACTCCCAGTCTCAGGCCGGAGGAAGACGTCTGGGTCTGTACACGTCCTCCAGGCCGGGTTGATCGGAGAAGCATGCACCACTTTGTGAAACCTCTTCTTTTCTTTCACAGTGAGATTTATCTCAGAGCTCTGTTGTGGTCAGATTGGCCACGGTTACATGATGTTTTTTAATTCGGAATTAATTATTCCGAATTAAATAATTCCGAATTAAACTATTTTCCTTCGAGTTTACATGGAAATAGTAATTCTGAATTGAGGTTTACATGGAAAACACGTTTGATGGTCTTTCTCCAATTCCTCTACAGGTCTGGGGGTTGGGAAGGTTCTGATTGGATAGGGGGGGGACCGGAAGTTAAACTACCGGAAGAAAAACTAACTTAGCCGCTATGTAGAGGGTTCAGAAATAGCCTCTATTTATAGTTTAGCATTAAACATGCACCCCCCATTTTTTTAGATTTATTTTGAACTAATGTAACAAAATTGCACTTATGTATGTGGTATCACATGCTATTAGACGTCCAAGTCTATAGATGGCGCCCACGCGCTCCTGTGAATCACAGAGAAACAGCGAGATAGTCACAGTCCCACGCATGCGCAGTCAATAATAAACCGCTGCTGACCGTGCAAGCAAAAGTTTAACAGTGTGCTGTTCCTCGTATTTTCACAGTGCTTCCTGCCCTGTGAACACCTTGTGCCGACCCAGATAACCCCTAGGTCTGAGGCCGGTAACAATTGGGGGCTCGTCCGGGATAACAGCGCCACCTAGGAGGGAAAGAGTGAACTGCCACGGCGAGAACCTGTGTCTAAAGCTTCAGGGAAGGCTGCATTGCTGTGCGTCATCCAGAGAGTAGAGGCCACGGGTGCTGAAGATGGCTCCCACCCCAACCCCACGACGGCTGCTGATATTCAACATACAGAAGAGACTCCTAGCTTTGAGTTCTAGTCAACTACAGACTGTCGCCAGTGCAGTTGATGACGACAGAGACGCGGAGGACCTGGCGGCACTCAGTGAACCAGAACTGTTTGATTTGATTGTCGACTACCTGAGAAGTGAAAAGTTGGAAGGAATGGAGGACGAAGGAATGTCTCAAATCCTTCCCCTCAACGACATGATTGATGACATGCTACGTGCCCCGGATGGAGGAGACGTTGTGGGAGGAGCTGACCGTGGAGACGCTGACGTGGGAGAAGTAACCGCAGCTGCATCTCTCCAGATGGATGACACAGCGACTCATCAACAGGCCAGCCCCTCTACAGCAACCATGGACAGTAACCTGCTGTCCCCATCCAGAGAGACACACACTCACACACCTCAACCGACCATGGGCAGAGACAACAACGCACCAACCAGGAACCTCGTCACCACATCGCCAGCCCGATCCGTCACCAACAGTGCAGGTGGTGTCCCTCCTGGCCGTGCCAGTATGTCCTCCAGTATTGGTGAGCAGGTGGTGAGAATTACCGATGTAGCCGCTCTGTTTCCACGTAGAGAATTTAACATTTATGGTGGTCAGATTTCTGACACAGGGTCTGACATGTCATACAGTAGCCTTTGTAAACAGATGGATGAAGGGTTACGAGAAGGGTTTAGTGAGTCAGAGGTTATCCGCACTGTGCTAAAGATAATTAAGTCTGGTACATTCAGGGATATGCTAACTAACAAAGAAGACCTTACCATGAGTGAGTTAAAACGCTTTCTCCGTTCTCATATCAGAGACAAAAACAGCACTGAGCTTTTTCAGGAGCTTAGTACTGCTAGACAGCAAGACAAAGAGGGCCCACAGCAATTTTTGTACAGAATTATGGGTCTAAAACAGAGAGTTGTTTTTGAGTCACAACAGCCAGGTGCAGATTTTTGTTATGACAGAAAGCTTGTTCAGGGTACATTCCTTCACACACTCTACCAAGGGTTAAATGAAAAAAATAACCATGTCCGGTGTGATCTCAAACCTTTCCTCGCCGACTTACAGGTTAGTGACGACCTTCTCCTCGAACAGATCACTAAGTCCACAAGTGAGGAGGCAGATCGGTTAAAACGCCTTGGTACTGTGACTAAACACTGACCAGTGACTGTAAGTACAGCTCAGACTGACGAGACTGACCAGACTAAAAAGACTGACCAGGCCAAACAGACCAACGTTGACTCTGAATTACAGGCTAACCGTGCTGCTATTCTAGAGCTGACCGCACAAGTGACCTCACTGACCAAACACTTTGCCCAGGTTGTCAAACCCGCAGAGACTGTGACTCCCATTAGCCACTGTCCAACCCCGACTCGACCCTCAACGCGACCCCAGACATCGTCTGAGACCAGGGGCAGATGTCAAGACTGTGTGCAGAAGAACATAAAGAGCTGCCCTCACTGCTTCGCCTGTGGCCAGGAAGGACATAGAAAAGTTGGCTGTCTACAAAGGAAGGCATCGGGAAACGGGAGGAGGTCACTGGAGTGAGGCTGCCAGTGACCGTCGCCAGTAACAAGCCTCCAGTACAGGTGAACTCAGTCGAAACTAGAAACCCAGTCAAACCAACTACACAGGTCCAGCCAACACCCAGAAAACGTGTAGCACAACTCATTGGCAAGCGATGTATGGTCTCATGTGCAATCAATGGGGTCCCCCTCCAAATGCTGCTTGACTCAGGGGCCCAGGTGACCATGGTGGGGAGGGCATGGGTAGAAGAAGTGTTGCCCAGTGTGAAAATACAGCCACTCTCATCCCTATTCACAGATCAACCACTCCAAATATCTGCAGCAAATGGCACGGCTGTCCCCTTTGATGGATGGGCTAATGTTGACTTACAGATACGCAGTGAGAGTCATGGACATGCTGACATACAAGTGCCCATCTTAATCAGCCAGAACTGTGTTAACTGTCCCCTTCTAGGTAGTAATGTCATTGCAGAGCTGATCAAAGAGAACAAAGAACAGGTGGATATTACAGCCATACTGAAAGAAGCCATGAGTGTCAGTGAAAGCACAGTGGAAACCCTGATTTCCGTTCTCCAGGTACTGACCCCTGACGAAACACCTTCCCAGTACACTGTGCGAGTTGGAAAGAAAGGACTAAATGTTCCTGCTGGTCAGATCTGTGAGGTGAAGTGCAGAGTCAGAGCGTGGCCCCGGGGTGGAACGATGCTATTTGAGCCCAGTCAAGGAAACAACTGCCCCGAGGGTTTAGACCCCTTTCCCACTTTAATTGATGTCCCCAATGGCTCATCAAAAATCACCAAAATCCCTATCCAGAATTTCACTAAACACGACATCTATCTGTCACAGAGAACCATTTTGGGCACATTGGAGGAAATTATTGAGGCCAAACCCCTTAACCATTCCCCCAGCAACCCGAAACCCCAAATCCGTCCCACAGTTCAAACCTGTTCCGCTCTGACTCAAGATAAATGGCACCCACCTATTGAATTGTCACACCTCGAAGAGGAGGAACAAGCAATAGCCAGAGACATGTTATACGACGAGTCAGATGTCTTTGCCAAGGATGATGCTGACATAGGTTGCATCCCAAGCCTGCAACTCAAAATTCAGCTAAATGATGAAACCCCAGTCCAAAAACGCTACAATGCCATTCCAAAACCCCTGTACAGAGAAGTAAAAGACTATGTGCAGAACCTGCTTGACCATGGCTGGATAAGGAAGTCCACGTCACCGTACTCATCCCCCGTGGTCTGTGTCAGTTTCTCGTATCCGGAAAAGCTACACCATGATCAGGGTCGGGAGTTCGAGAACCATCTATTCCAGCGACTCCAGCAGTTGTCAGGCATTTCCCATTCTCGAACCACCCCATACCACCCGCAGGGAAACCCGGTGGAACGCCTGAATAGAACACTGTTACAGATGCTCCGCACTCTCCAAGAGGAAAGAAAAGCTGAGTGGAAAGACCATTTGCCTCACATAGTCCACGCGTACAACTGTACGAGACATGAAGCAACAGGCTATTCGCCATTCTTTCTCCTCTATGGAAGAGCCCCACGTTTGCCTATTGACTTAGTATTCGATCTAAGACCTGAGGGAGACGTGTCCAGTCGACAGGAATTCGCACAGAAATGGGCTTCTCGGATGCAAGACGCATACAGAATCGCCTCAGAGAATAGCCAAAAGTCCTCAGCAAAAGGAAAAAAATTCTACGACCGTGGTGTTAAAGGGATGGCTCTTCAGCCAGGAGATCGAGTGCTTGTCAGGAACCTGTCCGAGAGAGGTGGACCTGGCAAACTCCGTGCTTACTGGGAGGAGAAAGTTCACAGAGTCATTGAAAGAGTGGGAGACGGACCAGTGTACAAAGTACAGGCAGAAAAGGGAGACAGAAATATCCGTGTACTGCACCGTAACCTCCTTCTACCTGTAAATGACTTGCCATTTGAACAAGATGACCAGCCCTGTCAGACACAAAAGAAACAGACAAAACAGAGAAACAGACAGACTAACAACAGAGAAGCAGCAGAGCAGGAGACTGATGATTCTGATGAAGAGGAAGGGTATTCCTACAGCCTCCGACCGTTACCTGTGTATACAAGGAGGATAGTCAGACATCAGACACCTCAACCTGAACCACACCGTCATCTCAGAGCTATAGCACCAGAGTTCCAACCTATGAGACAGACAACAGAACCAGGTGAGGTGCATCAGCAAGAGGAAGCTGTGGTTAGACCACACTGCCTGCAGAGGAGGTCCAGGAACGACAAGTGATAACTGAGGACGAGGGTGATAAAGGCCCAGTAGTTCCAGAAGAAACGGTTGAACCTGACGCAGAGCCACGAGTTGGAGAGGAACCGATGAGGAGATCTACCCGTACTGTAAAACCCAGAGAAAGATTCACATATGAACATTTCGGTCAACCATCATACCAGCCCTGGAGACCTGGAGCAAACGCCATGTTCACATGTGTGCCTTACCCCATGACCCCTTACCCTGTCCTGCCCGAAACCTGTTACTACCCTACCCCAGCGGTATGGACTTATTAGGACAGAGGACTGACAGTAGCTTTAGGATTTGACAGACACTCACTGACTGACCACACTGACTCATCAGACACTACACAGACTAGACAGATTACTTTTCTCCAGACTACTACTACTACCTGATTGTTTCTTTGGTTCTAAGATGTCCGGAGACATCTCTTAAAGCAGGGGAGAGTGTAGAGGGTTCAGAAATAGCCTCTATTTATAGTTTAGCATTAAACATGCACCCCCCATTTTTTTAGATTTATTTTGAACTAATGTAACAAAATTGCACTTATGTATGTGGTATCACATGCTATTAGACGTCCAAGTCTATAGATGGCGCCCACGCGCTCCTGTGAATCACAGAGAAACAGCGAGATAGTCACAGTCCCACGCATGCGCAGTCAATAATAAACCGCTCCTGACCGTGCAAGCAAAAGTTTAACAGTGTGCTGTTCCTCGTATTTTCACAGTGCTTCCTGCCCTGTGAACACCTTGTGCCGACCCAGATAACCCCTAGGTCTGAGGCCGGTAACAGCTACATCTTTGAAAAGCTCACAATTTTGTTGTTTCCTGTTTCCATCTGTTCTTTTAATGATTTCTATTTATTAAATAAATGGTCTCTGCTCTTGACCAGCGTTTACTGCGTGCTGCATCTTGAAACTTTGTTTGGAAAACCAGCCCAGCAGGAATATAAGTGTCATGGAGACAGACGGGCGAGGGAACGAGCAGAAAGAAAGACCAGAATTAATTTAAAGAGGAATGAGTGGATACATGATCGAGAAATTATTCTATTCGGATTAAAAATCTGAATAAACCAGCCACTTACTTCGGAATTAAGTTTAATTCAGAATGGCCATTTTCATTCAGAATTAGGTGTTTACATGGTAATTTTTACTCATTTTAAATCGGATTTAATTTTAATTCTGAACTAAAGAGGAATTAAACTTCCCATGTAAACGCAGTCTTGACATGTAGACCCCTGTCCAGACCTCCATCCAGACCTCCGTCCAGACCTCCGTCCAGACCTCCGTCCAGACCTCCATCCAGACCTCCATCCAGACCTCCATCCAGAGCTCCGTCCAGACCTCCGTCCAGACCTCCATCCAGACCTCCATCCAGACCTCCGTCCAGACCTCCGTCCAGACCTCCATCCAGACCTCCATCCAGACCTCCATCCAGAGCTCCGTCCAGACCTCCGTCCAGACCTCCATCCAGACCTCCATCCAGAGCTCCGTCCAAACCTCCGTCCGTCCTGATCTGCGTTTCAGCCGCCTCACTTGAGCCTCCAGTAACAGAGCAGCGTTTCAAATGCATTTTTATGGAAACAGAGACGGCTGGTCACGGCCTTTTCTCGTTATCTGACAATTTACAATAAGAAACTACTTGTATGTCGAAAAACAATAATAAGAATGAAATCAAATATAGATTGCTTTCAATCAATGACTTATTTTAGGTTCCTCAGGGCTCCCCAGTACTCCCCAGGACAGACCCAGGAGGACTCCCCAAGACTGAGCCAGGACTCCCCAGGACAGAGCCAGGATCCCCCGGGGCTGCCCAGGATTGTGCCAGGACTCCCCAGGACTTCCCAGGACTCCCCAAGACTGAGCCAGGACTCCCCAAGACTGAGCCAGGACTCCCCAGGGCTGACCCAGGACCCCCCGAGGCTGCCCAGGATTGTGCCAGGACTCCTCAGGACTGAGCCAGGACTCACCCAGAACTGACACCGTAACCCCCGGGGCTTCCCAGGACTGAGCCAGTGCTCCCCAGGACTCCCCAGGACTCACCCAGGATCCCCCGGGGCTCCCCAGGACTGAGCCAGTGCTCCCCAGGACTTCCCAGGACTCACCCAGGAACCCTCAGGACTGAGCCATGCAGCATTGTCACTCTGTGCCCAGCAGCATTAGCCAATCATGCCTAATGATTAATGGCGGCCTGTGTTAGTCCCTCCTTATCTCTGCGACGGATGTGAGAGGCGGTGGGTAATCTGAGCATGCCAACACATAACAGCTGATAAAAGCAGGCGGGGGAGGATGTGGGAAGTATGTGCATGTGCTTATGCATGTGTATGAATTTGTGTGCGAGAGCTTGTCAGTATAGACACAAACAAATCACAGAGGAAGTATCTACACCGTAAAAGAATGAGATGGACCTCCATCTAATGCTGTAAACATACTGTTAACTTACACTCAGGCACGCAGGTTTGTGTATGTACACACACATTTTTAGTATCTCCATCACTTTAGAGAAAATAAACCTAACTGATTATGACTTTTATTCATTTCTTGGACTTACTGTTGTTACTTGTAACCATAACTGCTGCTATGTAACGTGTTATGATCAGAACTTTCTGTTTGCACCACAGATGAGGTGAACTCCAGGATGTGACAGAAAACCAGCATCTGTGACCCTCTTCCTCACTGCATTAACTGAAAATGGGTTGCACTGACAGACAAGTCGTGCTGACAGTAACAAACGTTGGAAAACTGAAAGGAAACATAAGCCAACAATTTGCACCTAATAAAAGAAATTGTACTTTGCAATAAAAATGTATTTGATATGTTCCTTTCCTCCTGAGTTTCCTCTTCAGCTTCAGCACTTATCTGGGTTTTCCTGGCACGGATGCAGGAAAAGCAGAAGTCAGCATTACAGCGCAGGTCGAGCTGTTCGGAGCGCAGGACGGTTAGGATGGAGACGGATGAGGACGCCCAGAGACAAGAGCTGCTTGAGCCGAAACAAACACTCAGCAAAGCCAAAAAGTATCATCATGAAGGTCGGGGGATTTAAACCGCTGACTAATGCATGTCTGCTGTCACAGTTTTCCGTCACTTCAGTGGAGAGGTGAGGTTTATCAAACCTGTGAAAGCTGCTCAGATGTAAGACCGTCTATCTCAGGGCTGTCCAAAGTCGGTCCTCGAGGGCCGGTGTCCTGCAGGTTTTAGATGTTTCCCTGCTTCAGCACACCGTGATAAAAGTAGCTGTGTCACCAACAGAGTTGTCCGGACCTCTGGAATTAGCAGGAGAGACCACGTCTCTCCAGTGTTAGCGTCGCTCCATTGGTTACCCGTAAAATTCAGAATCCAATTTAAAATTTTATTACTTGCGTATAAAGCCCAAAACGGCTTAGCTCCGCATTATTTGCAAGACCTGATAGTGCCTTATGTTCCTGTCAGAGCTCTCCGTTCTCAGAGTGCAGGTTTACTCGTAGTTCCTAGAGTATCTAAATGTAGATTTGGAGGGCGGGCGTTCTGCTATCAGGCACCACTACTATGGAACCAACTTCCAATCTGGGTTAAGGGGGCTGACACCACCTCCACCTTTAAAACTAAACTTAAAACATTTCTGTTTAGTAAAGCCTATAGTTAGTGTTTAGTAAACCTCTAGCTGGTGTTGGTAAATCTCTAGGTAGTGTAAACTTTAGTGTGTCAGAGTCGCTCCTGTGGTTTCTTGTGCTGGCCCCCCCTTCTCCTCATTTTTCTCTCTTTTGTCCATGTTGCAGCATCCTTTGCCGGACACCGGAACCTGCAGGTGGTCGTGGGTGGCTTGTAGCTTGCATTACGGAGCACAAGTCTTTCCCCGACCCTGCACCCCAACCTGGGACTTGCTGATTGGGCCGGAGCTTCGGGAGCTGCGTGCTGGCCTGCGGTCCCCACCCCTGGTCATCCCGTTGCTGGCCCCCCCTTCTCCTCCCTTTTCTCTCTTTTGTCCTGCAGGTGGTCGTGGGTGGCTTGTAGCTTGCATTACGGAGCACAAGTCTTTTCCTGACCCTGCACCCCAACCTGGGACTTGCTGATTGGGCCGGAGCTTTGGGAGCTGCGTGCTGGCCTGCGGTCCCCACCCCCGGTCATCCCGTTGCTGCTTCCACCTGCCTGCTGTACTGTTGCCGTCCCTGACCCACCAGTCTGGCCCTCGGCAGGAGGGTCCCCCCTGATGAGCCTGGTCCTGCTCAAGGTTTCTTCCCTCCTAAAGGGGAGTTTTTCCTTGCCACTGTTCTGCTTAAGGTTTTTCTCCCACTAGGGGAGTTTTTACCTGCCATTGTTTATGTAATAACTGCTCGGGGGTCATGTTCTGGGTATGGGTCTCTGTAAAGCGTCTAGAGACAACTCTGTTGTATTAGACGCTATATAAATAAAATTGAATTGAATTGAATTGAACCTTGATGGCAAGCTGGTGACGACTGTTAATTTGAATCAGGTGTGTTGAAGCAAGGAGACATCTAAAACATGCAGGACACCGGCCCTCGAGGACCGACTTTGGACACCCCTGGTCCATCTCATCCATCCATTTTCCACCGCTTATCCGGAATCGGGTCGCGGGGGCAGCAGTCTCAACAGAGATGCCCAGACTTCCTTCACCCCAGACACTTCCTCCAGCTCTTCCTCCAGCTCTTCCTCCATCTCTTCCTCCAGCTCTTCCTCCAGCTCTTCCTCCAGCTCCTCCTCCAGCTCTTCCTCCAGCTCTTCCTCCAGACACTTCCTCCAGCTCTTCCTCCAGCTCTTCCTCCAGCTCTTCCTCCAGCTCTTCCTCCATCTCTTCCTCCAGCTCTTCCTCCAGCTCTTCCTCCATCTCTTCCTCCAGACACTTCCTCCAGCTCTTCCGAGGGGAGTCCGAGACGTTCCCAGGCCAGCCGAGAGACATAGTCTCTCCAGTGTGTCCTGGGTCTTCCCCGGGGTCTCCTCCCAGGGGGACATGCCTGGAACACCTCTCTAGGGAGGAGGGACATGCCTGGAACACCTCCCTAGGGAGGAGGGACATGCCTGGAACATCTCCCTAGGGAGGAGGGACATCCCTGGAACTCCTCCCTAGGGAGGAGGGACATGCCTGGAACACCTCCCTAGGGAGGAGGGACATGCCTGGAACACCTCAATATTGTGCAAATTGTAAGTATATTATAAATTCAATAGTAAATATATTCTAAATCACTGTAGGTTATGAGTGTGTATATATAGTATAGTAGTATGACTATATTATAATGGATGAGTATATTATGATATATAGTATATTTATACTACTATAAGTAGAGGTATGGGTATATTATAAATTATAGAGTCGTTGCAAACTATTTTTGCTCAAAGTAGATACAGATCTGGTGATAGTAACAAATATTGTTACTTAAGATGTGGATAGTTTTGCTTGGTTACTTAATCTTTTATTTTTTGTTTCAATTCATTATTTTCAGGAATTCTAGTGAATGCTTTTCACCCTTTTTGAGTTGTTATTATATTATTTTAATCTTTGTATGTGTATGTGTGGACCCCAGGAGGAATAGCCTTCCCATGGTGAAGAGTAATGGGGATCCTTTTTAAATAAACAAATAAACAAACCTCCCTAGGGAGGAGGGACATGCCTGGAACACCTCCCTAGGGAGGCGTCCAGGAGGATCCGGTACAGATGCCCAAGCCACCTCAGCTGACTCCTCTCAATGTGGAGGAGCAGCTGCTCGACTCCGAGCTCCTCCCGGGTGACCGAACTCCTCACCCTATCTCTAAGGGAGCGTCCAGCCACCCTGCGGAGGAAACTCATCTCTAAGGGAGCGTCCAGCCACCCTGCAGAGGAAACTCATCTCCGCTTGTATCCACGATCTTGTCCTTTCGGTCACTACCCAAAGTTCATGACCATAGGTGAGGGTAGGGGCGTAGATTGACCGGTAAATCGAGAGCTTCGCCTTTCGACTCAGCTCCTTCTTCATCACGATGATCCGGTACATCGACCACATAACTACAGACGCTGCACCGATCCGTCTGTCAATCTCACGCTCCATCGTTCCCTCACTCGTGAACAAGACCCCGAGATACTTGAACTCCTCCACCTGAGGCAGGACTTCTCCACCCACCCGGAGAAGGAATTCAATTCAATTCAATTCAATTCAATTCAATTCAATTCAATTCAATTCAATTCAATTCAATTCAATTCAATTCAATTCAATTCAATTTTATTTATATAGCGTCTAATACAACAGATGTTGTCTCTAGACGCTTTCCAGAGATCCAGGCACACCAATTCGTCCGTCCGTCTGTCCGTCCGTCCATCCATCCATCCATAAACTGGGTCCATCCCAGCTGTCATCAGATGAAAGTTGTACTGACTGTTGTACTGTAGGCCTGTGTTGAAAAAAATCGATTCTCATATTAATTTCTAAACATCGATTTGTATGTCTAAAGATCGATTGGTTTTTTTTTTTTTTTTCATCATTACATTTTCGCCCGGTGTGTGTGTCCTCAGTCCCTGTGTGTGGGTTGGGTTTTATAGGAGTGTTTTTGTTGAAAGCACATTGTTGGCCACACATGCCTCTCAATCTCTTGCCCCTGGCTCCTCCTCTAGCATCACGTCCTGAGCATGTACACGTTTATGTTTCAGACGTTTGAGTTCATGTGGGAAGCTGAGATATAAAAGCAGGTTATGAAAGAACAGCCACACATCCTGTAAAATGCTTCCTTTCATTGCTCAAGCCTGCAGGACAGGAGACTTCTATACTCATTTGGCAAAGCCATCTCACACTGAAGCACATAAACAAACATACAAACACACAAACGCAAACACACACATGCACACACAGACACACACACAGCAAGACATCTGCTCAAACACTTACCAATATGGTGGCAAGTGAAACTCTGAAGATGTTTAGTTCTCAGAGCAAACTTCTACAGAAGGGAAGAAAGAAATCTCAATACTTTAAGATGGAAAATACAGAATCTTAACGTAACAGACAGTACAACAGAACAAAAAGCACATGAAACACTGAAGCTGCGTCAAAAATCCCATACTTCCACCCTAATGAGTGTGAGATTTTTTAGTGCGTCCAAAACATTAGTACGCACTCAATAGTATGCACTATCCATACTCATTCTGGAGAAATGTATTAGTGTGGATTGATGGACACTAGCTAAGCAGAAACTTCCCACAATGCAATGCAGCGGTGTTTGGTTGCTAAGTGCTGCACAGATACTTAGCAACCAACAAAAATGCAGGATAACGTTACCGGTACCAAGCAAAGCTGCAGCTGCAGCACCACCACCACGCTACAATTCAAATGTGAGGAATTAGGTGTGATTTCGCTTTGGTTTCCATAAGAAATTAACCAAACGAAAAAAAGAATAAAAAGTAAGAATGAAACCACACAGCACAGGAGAAATGTCATCTTGTTTGGGCCAGGATAAACAGGAAAGATCAGCGCAGTGCTGCTACTGCTGCTGTGACAGGAGTTGTTACCATGTTGTTACACAGATACACCACCTGCCACCATAGCAGGCAGGTGGAAGCAGCAACGGGATGACCGGGGGTGGGTTGGGGGGGACCACAGGCCAGCACGCAGCTCCCAAAGCTCCGGCCTGCAAACATGCTCAAAAGAGAAAAAAGGGGGCCAGCACAAGAAACTACAGGAACGATGTGAAGGAAGTACATGAAGCACATGTTGCATAGGCTTCATGCTGGTGAGAGCGCGCGGCGCGAGGCCTCTTCAGTCAGCAGAACCTGATCTGTGCGCGGTGCCGCCCTGAGACTTCCCCACGCCTGCTGCTAATCTGCTGCCTGACCTCTGCAGCCGTCTCTGCGGCCACAAACTAAATCCCTGAAAAATGAAGCGGAAGGAAGGCTACAATCTTTTTCACGCCATCTCCAATTTGGCAGCTTTTTTTAAAATCAGAGCCTTTTTTATTGTATCGAATGTCCTTTTAATCTGTCCGGCTTCTTGTTCGGTTGGTGCAGTTTAAAAGCTCAGGGAAAGCTTGTGCTGTGATAGATCATTTGTAGAGGCATGTACTTGGAACGCATGTTTAGTATAAAGGAGGGTCTGGAAAACACACAAAATTGACTAAAGACGAGTTCTCACAAAAGTCTGATTTGATTTGTGCTTTTTTACTGTCTACTTTCCTGGTTAAATGATTCATGATAGACTCTGTGAGTCTCTGTAGGTTTTTTTGTGTTTGTTTTTGTTTCTTGTGCCTTCAAAAAACGAACAGCATCCAAGTGCTGCAATGAGCCACACAGAGCTTACTGTAATGACAGAGTGGACGTCTTTTTTCTTTCCACATAACACCGCAGCGCATAAAACACAACATATCATTTTTTTGATCTTTGTGACAAACCACAAATCAAAGGATAAAGCAAAATGACTCTGTACTTGTCTTACTGGCTACGAATCCCGTCACGTTTCAGACAACAGCACTGACATTAAATGTTTCTGAAAAGCCTCAAATTAATGATAAAGGAAAGAGCACAGTTTGAAAAACGTTAGCTGTAAATGACAGACACAAAGTCAGAGCCTGCGGATGCTGGCTGTGTTTGTTGTCTTTGGCTCTCACACATATTCCCCCCCCCCTTCAGATTACTTCCCACTTGGATCTCAAATGCATTCTTGAAACAGGCCAGATTTATGATGAACTAAAGGAAATACAACTTAAAAAAAAAAATAAAATAAAAATGAATCTTTCCATTATCGATGCTCACTTCTTCCTGCTCAGGGTGACGGGGATCTGCTGGCCAATCCCAGCTCTCCTCCTGTGAAAGACGGACCTGGACAGGTCACCAGGCCATCGCAGGGGGATACATTCACTCTTTTCAGACCTATTAACTAACGATAAACTCATTACCTGGACAAAACCTGCGTTAAGCACAGGAATAAAATACAAATTCCTCCTGGGACTCAAACCAGAAACCTTCCTTGCCTGGACATTTAGCAGATGACACCAGCCATGACTCTCTATACCAAACCATTCAAAAGTTATGGCAGAAAGTAGGAACTATCAGATATCGACCAATCAGATGAAGGGGCTGGGCTAATTTGCACTAATTATGTTCAAGGGCTCAAAACCCAGTCCGATGACACCACCCACGAGTCTTTATATCAAACCATTCAAAAGTTCAGATATCGACCAATCAGATGAAGGGTGGGGCGCGCTTTTTGGCATCTATCGCCACCACGGTAATGCTTTTGACTGAGAAACGTAATGCGCATCGTCGCAGGATGGAGACGCATATTTTGATGTATAACACACCTGGGTGCACATTACGGTTCGGGCGAAGAAGCGGCCGAAGAAATGGCATGAATTGCGACAAAATTACACAATTAATTCAAAATGGCCGACTTCCTGTTTGGTTTCGGCCATGGCGCCAAGAGACTTTTCTTTAAGTTGTGACATGATACAGGTGTGTACCAATTTTCGTGCATGTACGTCAAACCGTATTGTGGGGCTTGAGGCAAAAAGTTTTCTAGGGGGCGCTGTTGAGCCATTAGACCATGCACATTAATACAAACCATTAAATATCAAATGTATCGCCAGGCCTGGCTTGGTGCAAAATTTGGTGACTTTTGGGGCACGTTTAGGGGGGCAAAAAGGCCTTCATTTCGTTGGAAAAATTTAAAAAAAAAATAAATTCCTACAGATACAATAGGGCCTTCGCACTGTAAGTGCTCGGGCCCTAACTATTATGTTCAGGGTTTATTCCCTCTGTCCTCTGATGACCCTGAAAGGGGCTCCATGGGAAATGAATCAATAATTGGATGAAATAATGATTAAATAAGATTAACAAAGCAAAGGCCCAATATAGCAATAAAGCATGTTATTTAAGAGGTGGCAGCTTTAGATATAAATCTGGTAAAGATTTAAGGGTTAACCAGTAAACCTTGGACTGACCTTCTTTAATGAGATTAAGATGATGGTCTAGAATTGAATGAGACGGAATTGGACTGTATTTAATAGCTGAACGGAACTGGATCTAATTGGACACAAAGTGAGCAAAGTCTTCCATCTCTCTAAAGAGCCCTAAAAGGACTAGAAGAAACAGAAAAGAAGTGAATTAAACTCCTTCACACTCTGTGTCTGCATGTCTGAACACATGATTGTACTTGGCGTGTGGTTTGTTTGTGTCCCGATGAAACATAAACGTTCCAGCGGTACCACATGACTAATTATAACAACAATAAAACAACATGAAGAAAGAGCTTGAAACAGACAGATCTTAAAAACCAGAGTGATCAAGACAGCATGCCGGCCAGTCAAGCACACCTAATCTGTGTCTACAAAGCCTTGCTGTGAACTGTTTTGTTTGAGGTCTGGCATTGTCCTGCAGAAATAACCACAGCGCTCATGAGGGAAAAAAAGGCTTAACTTTGATATTATCATGTGTCTCTTTGACACATGTGCACCTCACCCATGCACTGAGCAGTGGTGCTTCTGACCCCACAGATGCTGGCCAAGGCATACTTTCTTTACACCTCTACAGGAGATCTTCAGACCTCTACAGGAGATCCTTCAGACCTCTACAGGAGATCCTTCAGACCTCTACAGGAGACCCTTCAGACCTCTACAGGAGATCCTTCAGACCTCTACAGATCCTTCAGACCTCTACAGGAGATCCGTCAGACCTACAGGAGACCCTTCAGACCTCTACAGGAGATCCTTCAGACCTCTACAGGAGACCCTTCAGACCTCTACAGGAGATCCTTCAGACCTCTACAGATCCTTCAGACCTCTACAGGAGATCCTTCAGACCTCTACAGATCCTTCAGACCTCTACAGGAGACCCTTCAGACCTCTACAGGAGATCCCTCAGACCTACAGGAGATCCCTCAGACCTACAGGAGATCCTTCAGACCTCTACAGGAGATCCTTCAGACCTCTACAGGATCCATCACCCTTTTTATTCCCACCGCTCGTTTATTAAAACGTCTTTTAAAAGCAAAACATTACCTGGGTGCCATAATTCAGAGTGATATAACAATTCATAGAAAAGGTATAAGTCTATTTTGGAGTTTGTTGAGTCCTTTGGAGACATCTCTTCATCAGATATTCCTAATAAACATGTCTCTCCAGTTATAATGGGAACTCAGTTGTCTGCAGCACATTTTTGTCCATGTAGAGACATTTGTTTTTCTTTCTTCGCATCCATAGTTATATTAATCCATTTTCACATCACCTCTTGAATGCTTCGTTAGACAGAAGACAAGGCATTACCTGCATTAGTCACCTTTTTCCAGTTTCTTCTCCAGTCCCTGTCACACTCCTGGCCTACTATCAGAGGAAGATAACATCTCCATGTTGTTTGTTTTAAGTTGATTCGTTGATTTGTTTTATGTGATTTGTTTAAGCGTAGAAAATTTCTTTCACTGTCTCTCTGTCAGCATTTGGTATGTGTGCGACATTATAACATGTGGCAGGTAATGATACTAACTAAAGCTGCAAGCAGCGATGAACGGGCCCTCGCACCCTTGTGCACGTTCAGGCTGCAGTGGAAGCTTGTATGACTTGCATGTAGATTCTTCAGGCCTGGACATTTAGCGGATGACACCACCCACGACTCTCTATATCAAACCATTCAAAAGTTATTGCAGAAAATCAGAACTATCACATATCGACCAATCAGAAAAAGGGACGGGGCTAATTTGCACCAATGAAGGTCAAGTACTCAAAACCGAGTCAGATGACACCACCCATGACTCTTTATATCACACCATTCAAAAGTTATGGAAGAAAGTAGGAACTATCAAATATGGACCAACCAGATGAAGGGGGGGCACACTTTTTGGTGTCTATCGTCGCCACGGTAACGCGTTTTTACTGAGAAAAGTAATGCGCGTCTTCGCAGGATGGAGACGCACATTTTTTATGTATAACACACCTGGGTGCACGTTACGGTTCGGGCCAAATTAACGGCCGAAGAAATGTCATAAAATGCGCCAAAATTACACGATTAAATCAAAATGGCCGACTTCCTGTTTGGTTTCGGCCATGGCACCAAGAGACTTTTCTTTAAGTTGCGACATGATACAGGTGTGTACCGATTTTCGTGCATATACGTCAAACCGTATTGTGGGGCTTGAGGCACAAAGTTTTCCGGGGGGCGCTGTTGAGCCATTAGGCCACGCCCATTAATGCAAACCATTAAATATCAAATTTTTTCGCCAGGCCTTGCTTGCGTGCAAAATTTGGTGACTTTTGGGGCACGTTTAGGGGGAAAAAAGGCCCTCCTTTCGTCAGAAGGATAAAGAAAAAAAATTCCTACAGATACAATGGGGCCTTCGCACTGTCAGTGCTCGGGCCCTAATAATATGTATTTGAGGTTGAGGATGACACGACCTGATTGTGTTCACCAGCATTCATAAACGTACACACATATTTACAATAAAATCTGAGTTTCATAGGTTTTTATGTACAAATCTACGGACAGATTTACAAAAGTCTCACGAATGAGGCCAAATGTCTTTCTTCTTTTTTCATCTTTATATTTTAAGCAAGCTGAAACCTAGACTCATCTGACCGTAGAGAACATGTTCATCGTGTGTCTGAGCATCTGAGATGAGCTCACGGTCAGAGAACTTGGCTTTTTACCACGTCTGTTTAGCAATACACTCTTAGGCCTAAGAATGCACATTACAAAATATCCCTCTTTGGAAAACCTGATTACCATCTGTGTTTCTGGGAAATTGAAACTAAGTTTAAACTTGTCAAACGTCTGCTAAGACCCTTCAGACTGAGTTCAAGATAAATTATATCGAGGCATCTTGCAGTAAGTCTCCTTTATAGTTCTGAGGAATTACAATCATTTGAATCAGGCGCCTACTCTCTGTCTCCCTCAAATGTGCACTGATGCAGTGTTAACTTCTAATGGAACAATTAGGCCTATCAACACAAGAAAAGTCCATAAAACTCCCTAGGAAGGACCCACTCAACAAGTAAATTCAACTCTATCTGTAACAATGACTGTGTTTCTGTAGGAAGACAAAGATGCAGCTGATGCTCTGATAGGAAGAGCATATAAAGCTATGCATGTACAATGAAGATTACCATACAGTACAAAGCTCACTATTGGTCAAAATGACCTAATTCTCCTGTCCTTCTTTCCTCCTACTCTCTCCTTCCTTCCTTCCTTCCTTCCTTCCTTCCTTCCTTCCTTCCTTCCTTCCTTCCTTCCTTCCTTCCTTCCTTCCTTCCTTCCTTCCTTCCTTCCTTCCTGCCTTCCTGCCTTCCTTCCTCCTGCTCTCTCCTTCCTTCTTTCCTTGTTTTCTCCCTTCCTTACTTCCTTCTTTCCTCCTTCCTTCCTTCCTTCCTTCCTTCCTTCCTTCCTTCCTTCCTTCCTTCCTTCCTTCCTTCCTTCCTTCCTTCCTTCCTTCCTTCCTTCCTTCCTTCTTTTCTCCCTTCCTTTTCTCCCATCCTCCCTTATTTTCTCCCTTCCTTCCTTCCTTCCTTCCTTCCTTCCTTCCTTCCTTCCTTCCTTCCTTCCTTCCTTCCTTCCTTCCTTCCTTCCTTCCTTCCTTCCTTCCTTCCTTCCTTCCATCCTTCCTTCCTTCCTTCCTTCCTTCCTTCTTTCCTTGTTTTCTCCCTTCCTTCCTTCCTTCCTTCCTTCCTTCCTTCCTTCCTTCCTTCCTTCCTTCCTTCCTTCCTTCCTTCCTTCCTTCCTTCCTTCCTTCCTTCTTTCCTTCCTTCCTTCCTTCCTTTCTTCCTTCCTTCCTCCTGCTCTCTCCTTCCTTCCTTCCTTCCTTCCTTCCTTCCTTCCTTCCTTCCTTCCTTCCTTCCTTCCTTCCTGCCTTCCTTCCTCCTGCTCTCTCCTTCCTTCTTTCCTTGTTTTCTCCCTTCCTTACTTCCTTCTTTCCTCCTGCTCTCTCCTTCCTTCCTTCCTTCCTTCCTTCCTTCCTTCCTTCCTTCCTTCCTTCCTTCCTTCCTTCCTTTCTTCCTTCCTTCCTTCCTTCCTTCCTTCCTTCCTTCTTTTCTCCCTTCCTTTTCTCCCATCCTCCCTTATTTTCTCCCTTCCTTCCATCCTTCCTTCCTTCCTTCCTTCCTTCCTTCCTTCCTTCCTTCCTTCCTTCCTTCCTTCTTTCCTTCCTTTCTTCCTTTCTTCCTTCCTTCCTCCTGCTCTCTCCTTCCTTCCTTCCTTCCTTCCTTCCTTCCTTCCTTCCTTCCTTCCTTCCTTCCTTCCTTCCTTCCTTCCTTCCTTCCTTCCTTCTTCCTTCCTTCTTTTTTCCCTTCCTTCCTTCTTTCCTCCTGCTCTCTCCTTCCTTCTTCCCTTCCTCTTTTCTCCCTTCCTCTTTTCTCCCTTCCTTCCTTCTTTCCTTGTTTTCTCCCTTCCTTCCTTCCTTCCTTCCTTCCTTCCTTCCTTCCTTCCTTCCTTCCTTCCTTCCTTCCTTCCTTCCTTCCTTCCTTCCTTCCTTCCTTCCTTCCTTCCTTCCTTCCTTCCTTCCTTTTCTCCCATCCTCCCTTCCTTCTTTTTTCCCTTCCTTCCTTCTTTCCTTCTTTTCATTCTTCTTTCCTCCCTTCTTTCCTCCCTTCTTCTCTTCCTCCTTCCTTGACCCGAAGACAGCACAAGGGTTAAGTGAAAAGAAAGATTACTCAATTTTTACGAGGACTTTAATGAGGTTTAATCAAGTAAAAATGATTATCGTGATCTGTGTTATCTCCATCTGAAAAAAAGGAAAAGCTGTAAGCATTAAAACGCTTGGAGATCATCTACTTACTTCGCTGACTCCACCTTCGGTTCGCAACACATTTTCCAGTACTGTGTGTTTCATCATGAACAGATGATCCACCCAAAACAAACATTTTCCCCAGCTTAGGAAATACATGTTCCCTTTCCTGTCGGGAGAGCCTTTCCGCCACAGGAAAATTGCAGCCCTACCACAGAAAGACTGCACGACATGAACAGAGTTGCTGTGATAAAGTGAATTAGATACTGAAACTTTCAGTATCAGTACTTACTTTCCTTTGAGTCAACTTCATTTTTCATGGTTTAAACTAATTTAAAATATTTGAAAACACGGATAAAAAAAAGGGACAAAAAAATCAGATCAGATAGATTTAAGCAATCATTTAAACTAATTTATGATAAAGCTCTTTCATGTTAAATCATTAACTCAGTTATATATCTTGTTGACGCCTGTTTTTGCCTGAAGTTAGTTGTCTTATAAGTCAGTTCATAAGGTTGTTAACATTGTTTATAAATGACGTAGCTTTGCCAACTTTGAAGGGCGTTCTAACTGAATTCCAATATGAGAAAAGACTAGTATTATGATATGCACTTGGACAGTTATTATTTAGGTCCTCTCCATCCAGAAGGATAGACTGGTCTTTTTTCATTTTTTCTCCTGGATGGATTCATCTTAAGTTATATTAACATTTCAATCAGCTTTGAAGCCTGAGACAACCGTAAATATACTTAATGACCATGTGATGGCGCAACAGGAAGGAATCATACCACAAAAAGGATGGAGGAAGTTAGAGAACAAGCTCCAGCAGAGCAACGACCTGTCTTCTTGATCCTGTTCTTACCGACATCCTGCAGAGCATTTTACCTTCCATCAAACCTGCAATAATCCACATGATCAACTCCTCTCTTAAATCTGGTGTCTTTCCCTCTGCCTTCAAAAAAAGCTCGGGTCACCCCACTGCTGATAAAAACCACACTCAACCCTGCCCATGTTGAAAACTACCGAAAAAAACGGTCTCACTGCTCCGATTCACGTCTAAACTTCTAGAATGAGTCAGGTCTTCAGTCAGGTCTCACAGTTCCTTCACGACAACTGCCTGTACGATCAGTCTGGCTTTAGGCCACTCAACCAAAACTGCTCTTCTGTCCGTTACTGAGTCACTAAGGGTTGCCAGATCTGCTGGTCTGTCCCTTCTATAATACATCCACGGTCTGTCCTCAGTCCTCATAGTGCTGAGTCACTACAGGTTGCCAGGTCTGCTGGTCTGTCCTCAGTCCTCATACTGCTGAGTCACTATGGGCTGCCAGATCTGCTGGTCTGTCCTCAGTCCTCATACTGCTTGACCTGTCTGCTGCCTTCCACACGGTCAACCACCACATCCTCTTCTCCTCATTGTCAACGCTTGGCATTTCAGGATCTGTCCTCCTGTTGTTCATGTCTTACTCACAGGAAGATCCTTCAGAGTATCATGGCAAGGACGAATGTCCAGATCACATGAGCTGGCAACAGGGGTGCCACAGAGATCGGTGCTTGGCCCTCTTCTCTTTTCACTATACACTATACACTATGTGGACCCCAGGAAGATTAGTAGCTGCTGTGCAGCTGCTAATGGGGATCCAATCAAATAAACAAATAAACAAATAAACACCTCTTCACTAGGTGAAATCATCAGCTCCCATGGCTTCTTCTACCACTGCTATGCCGATGGCACACAGCCGTCGTGACTTCCCCGTCACTCCATTTCTCCGCGGTGCAATACCCCCCCAGAGCGCTAGTTGATACTTTGTTTAGCTTCCGGCTTTTCCGGTCAGAGTGAATCAAAGAGATAAGGACAATTATTGTGCAAAAAACCAAAACAACCCAAAAAAATAAAAAATAAATCACACACACACAAAGTAAAGAGAGTCTGAAAGTTCACCACTGCTTCAAGAACAGGAACCGGAAATGCATTGCTACCAAGCAAACCAAATCAGCTTTCTCGGTCTCCGTTGGGTCGTTACATTTTTTGGGAGGTGCAGGTCAGGCTATGCCGTAGGCTACGGAGAGACTCCCGCTTAGCCGCGTACCCTACGGCGTAGGTTTAACGCAGAACCATAATTCAGCCAATTACTACGGCTGTGGACGTGTACCAAGGCTCTGGTGCAGGACAAGGACGAAGACACTCTGGCACAAGACAAGGGGAACACAGACTATTTAAACACATGGAGGGAAATAGGGGACAGGTGGAAACACTTAGGGACATCAGAATGAGACACATGAGGAAGGACAAGGGACCTGAAACCAGAGGGGAATTACTTTTCAAAATAAAACAGGAAATGACAGGACAAAACAAACCCAAGACAAGACAACCTCATCCTGGTGTGACAGAAACAAGGTTTCCGATGCTCAGTTCTGAAAGTACCACCAGATCAAGAAGAAACCAAATATCTTTCCAAAATGTTGTTTATTGATTTCAATGACAGATGAAAACAATGTCTACATTGACGGGACATGCTGAACACATGGATTTGCATAGAGTGAAATGTTTTGCATCAGTGGTGACCACGCCTCTTCACTGTCCATGGAAAATTAATTTGATACATGAAGTATGATCGATCTATTTTGCTCAGTGAACGGCTGTCAGTCTTGTGTTTGTCTGCTTTCCCTGACTTTGGCATTTAAAGGTTTTTCAAAGCTAAAGTTAACTGTAAAGTATGTCAAAACAAGATGAAGGGAAAAGGCCAGCACTGACTGGTATCTTTATTATGTTTCCTGATTTCAACAGATATATGTGGATGGTACCTTATAAAGTTGTTTAAAAAAAAAAACTCATCCCATTAATACACTAAGAAAAATAAAGCGCAGGTGGTCCCTCTGGTTCAGATGACTAGGAGCCTCCATCGTGTTTGCAACGAAGCGTGACAGTTAAGTAAGAAGCTTACTGAAGATCAAACACTTGCTTTAACCTGAAAAGACAAACCAAAGCTCAATTAGCCCTCTGTACATAACCATCAGCTGACTTCAGTCACAGCACAAAGCCTTTCTACCAGAGGAAGACTGGATTAAGACAATCCTTCTCTTCTCTTCTCTTCTTTTCTCTTTTCTTCTCTTCTCTTGCAGGACGTATTTTTTGGCCGTTGGAGAGAGCATGCAGAACATGGCGATTAAAAAAACTGTTGTGTGTTTCTGAAGAGGTAAAATCACATGATAGTTTCTTGCATCCTATCTTTCACATCCGGTGACCTGTTGAAGGTTGTGAAAGTTTAGGACATTTCCAAGTTGGTTTAGGATTTTAGCTTAAGACCCACATTTAAGACTGTCCAAACACTCAAGAGGCAGGTGCTCATATTTGTAGCCCAACTCAAACCGAGGAGGTATCCCCCATCTTTGTCAGGTAAGTCAGTGACTGCACTGGGGGCTTATTCATCCATGGATGAAGGGTCAGACACGGGTGCAGAGGTAACAGGCTGCCCTCTGTTGTCATTTGTTAAGTGTGAAGGGGAGTGTAGGTGTGGGTGTGAGGGTCTTATGGCGCTTTTCCACTAGTACCTAATCAGCCCGACTCGACTCGCCTTGCCCTCGTTTCTTTTCAATACCCAGATGAGAAGTAGGAGGTTGGAGTGAAACTGCTATGACGTACTTGATTGTGTGATCTGAACGAAGAAGACTAAAGATTAACACTAAAAATATAGAACCTGGAGGAGATGATAGATGTGCTGCTGGATCTGTGGCTTGTATTCGATATCAAGTTAAAAAATGAGAGTGAGAGAAGCTTCAAGCAGCAACGCTTTTTTGTTTGTTTGTTTGTCTCGGTGCTGTTAAAAAGATCGTTGGGAGCCGTGAGCAGCTATGAAGTGACAGAGCTCCTGGTGGATCTGTTCGTTCCTTATCACCCGTCTAGATCCCTTTTTAATTCTCTCCTCAGAACCAGGTTTATGAACATCTGCACCTCAGAGTTGGATCACCAAACAGACTTCTGCTGCCATTGCTGGTTGAAAAAAAATAACAAGAATCCGTCAGAGTCTCTCTTTCGTTGATGTCACATCCTGACTCAGACGTCTGACTCCAACCCCCTGACCAATCGGTGGCCTGTAGTGTGATGATGTCAGATACAGCCAACTCAGCAGCTTAGAACCTCAGCGGAGTAGTTACAGAAAAAGTAGCTAGAAAGCAAGCAGTTGCCGAAAGCAAATTCTGCCGACTTGTTGTGCAGTCCTTAATAAATGAATTGAATTGAATTGAATTACTCGTTACGTTAGACCCCTAGTGGAAAAGAACCAAACCGAGGCGAGTCGAGCTGAGTAGGTACTAGTGGAAAAGGGTCATTAAACAAAGGTTTTGGTTTCAACTGATGAGCAATTGATGCTCCCAGGCTATTTTACAACGATTGTTTAAGGAAGGCATGGAAATAGTTGTCAAGGGCACCATGTGGAGGAGGTTTTGCAACCAAGGTACTGAAGGTACTAAGAAGCAAATCAAGATGGTTCACTGATGAGGGCTATCAGACGAACGCACCACCATGAGGAAAAGCATTTGTTCTAAAAGCTTTGTTTTGGCTCCCTCTGTGTGTTATTGTCCAATCAGCATACAGCCATGGCACCATTGGTCCAGCCCCTTCTGGGGAGATTTCAGCCAGGTCCAAAATTGCACAAACCCTTTCCCATAGACTCTTATGTATTATCAGTATTTTTCATGACTCAGGTGCTTCATTGCAGTCTCTAAAGGTCCAGCAGGACTCGCCAGTCGTCTCAGGGAGCTTTCAGACCTGTGGCTCATTTCGTTTTTCGTTTGTGGCGTTTGTGTTCACAAGGCAACCATCTGTAGCGGTTCAAAGCTGTTAACAAATGACCATGCGAGAACCAACTGTTCTCTCATTGGTCAGAAATGAACGCGGAAGGAGTTTCCTCTTCCGTACCCCGGGAAAAACAACAATGGTTATCAAGCCCCTTCCACATAGAGGGCGCAAAGCGCAGACCTCCGCCGGCGATCCCATTCATTGTGTATGTGCTACCGCGGCGCCCTCTTGCGCGCCACCTGTTAGGGTTTGGCACACCCTTCCTCCACCAGAGGGCGCCAAAGCCTGGTCAGGCTTGGCCAGAGCACCACAGCTGATCCCAATCATCGTCCCCAGACCTGACACCACTCAGTCTCGTCACCCAGTCTGCTCTTAAGCTTGCCTCCCTCAAGCTGTGGTGTCGGATGATTCTCTCCAGCTCAGAGCCCCGTACTCTGCCCGTTTCCCTGGTCTTCCATAGTTTCCTGTTCGTGGACCTTCCCTTCCTGGGTCCTTTGGATTACTTTTTCCAGCCGCTAGTTTCCCTCCGGTCTGCGCCCTTTGTTGGATTTTCCAGCCTTGAGTTTCCCTCCAGTCTGCGCCTTTTGTTGGATTTTCCATCCGTGAGTTTCCCTCCGGTCTGCGCCCTTTGCTGGATTTTCCAGCCGTGAGTTTCCCTCCGGTCTACGCTTTTAGTTGGACTTTCCAATTTTTCAGTCTGTGATTTTGTGTTTGTCTTCCTTCCCTCTTGTGGAGCGCCTTTTGTTAAATAAACTTTGTTATACCTGAACCTTGCTCGTATTGTCCTGCATTTGGGTCCGCCCTCCTTCCCACGAGCCTAACACCGCCGAGCTCGGTGGCGCGCAAGAGGGCGCCTGCCGCGGCGTTGCACCGCGCCTGCCTGCCCAATTGAACATTTTTTAATTTCACCGTGCCGCGCTGTGACGACATCTCGGCACATCCAATAGGAGAGAAAGGAGAAGAGAGAGAAGGGAGAAGAGAGAAAGTTGTGTCCAATAGGAGAGAAGGTGGTGGAGGCTTAGCCGACTCTGTGCCGACTCTGCGCCCTACCCAGCGGTGGGCGCGGTGCAAACCGCGCTCTATGTGAAAGCAGCTTATGAGTGAGTTGTGTGGGTTGCTGTGTGGATTATGTTCTCACTGCAAACGAACTGCTCCAGGTCTGGAATGGAAGCGAGCCGAGACCACTCCAAAAGTGAGTCAATCTCAATTTCACTCAGCTGATTGAAGGACTTCTCTAGGCTGATAAATGGATATGAATAATACACCGTAGTCCGTCCCCGTTGCTGACATCCAGACACAGATAAAGGTAGGTCTGAGGTGGGTCCGGTTTTTATTGTTATTTATCATGAAATATTATCAAACTTTTATGAAAATGAATTACTGTAATGTATTTAAACATATAAGTCACACTGTACAACATAAGGATTAGTTGATCATTTTCCCTGATGAAGAACAGGTGGGTTAGAAAGAGCAAGGAATCTAGAGTTGCACAGTGTGAGCAAATTGGTTGGTGCCTTTCAAGTAAAGAGAAACCCACAGCGGCCACAGAAATAACTTAAAACTGACCAAAGTAATAATGTATACTAATTAACTGAACAATTAATAACAATGTGTCTTCTCCTTCTCCTTTGACAAATTCCAGTGAGGCTTTCTTATGAACCCCCCCATTAAAAATTATTGTGATGTGGTTGTTTGGCGCTGTTGCTAGATGGCTTCACTGCAGACGAGGTGTCTCCCCTTGTATTTAAATGATCCACGACTGTTTCATCCTCGTTTTGGTGAGGCTGCTGAGCTGCATGTGAAAATGCTTCAGTGTTCTTTGTGTAGCAGGGTAAGCGTCTTTCCCCTATAGCTCTGCTCTTCACATAACAGCATTCACTTTAGTAACATCGGGTATAAAAGGGAGGAACCCTTACCCTGGATTCACACTGAAAGCGTCACAGGCGTCATAGGCGTCCAGTTGCCATTCAATGTCTATGAAAGCGCTGCGAGAGATGTCGGAGGCTACGGAGGCGTTGGAGGCCACGGAGGTGTTGGAGGCCACGGAGGTGTTGGAGGCGTCCAGAGCGTTAATTTGAAGTTGAAAAATCTCAACTTTATGTAAATGAGCAGCAGCGACGCCGAGGCAGTGTCCAATCACAGACCGGGATTCCTGAAGCAAGAAGCCTCAATGCAGATTGTACTTTCATGTTCACACAAACGTACACTCATTCACATGCACACATGAGCAGAGCTATGCACTAACAAACTTATTTTATCAGGAATTAATATATTTAATCCAGCAAACTGACATTTTTGCTGATTTGACTGCCGTTTTTACCTGAACTGCTCATGTGAAACACGTAACTGATGGGTGAGGAGCTGGATGGTCCGAACGGTTTTATTTGCTACATCGATACAACGCAAAATATCTATATGTGGTCAGACTGCAGCTTCACCGGGACCAACGATGATGGTTGATGTTGATCCAGGACCAACCTGGTTAAGGAGCATCAAACTCTCTCTTATCTACGTGGAAATAACACAGAAATATAAAGAAGCTTCCCAAAGTGTGATCCATGGTGAAATAGGAAACTGAAGATGTGCCGCTATACATAGATATGTGTAGGCTATATGCAATTTTTTCCCTCCAGTTCTGCAGTGCAGCTTGAAAGCCCCGCCCACTGCAGGCGTCGACAGACTTTGGCAAGCAGTAATGCAGGAGTCCTGAGCCTCCACAGGCGATTTTTGACACTTTCAGTGTGAATCCAGGGTTAGAGTTGCGTCGCAGTGGCAATTGGCGCATACTTTTATCTGGTCATCTGGCTGTAGGTCGTGCAGACACTCCACACCCCTCTGTATTCGGTCGTGCAGATGTTGGCCGGCATAAGGCCTGTGTTGGCTCCCTGTCCTGCTCTGGGTGTCTGAGCCACACCAGCGCTGAGACGCTGCGGCCCGAGCGTCCAGCCCCCAGGAGCCACACCAGCGCTGCGTTCAAGCAGGGACTCAGCAAGCTTTTTTGTTTAGTAGTTAGTACGCGGTTGTGAGTGCACAACTGTTTCTTTGGGTTTATGATTGTAACAAGTATGATTTAAAGTGTTTGTTTTGTATTTCAGTTCTGGGATTTATTGTATTTTATTTTAAGTTTACTACTTATCTTTTAGTGGGATTTTATAACTTAATGAATGACTGGGAATGTTTCATCATCATCATGTAGGCAGAGATATATGGACGCGGATGTGGATTTTCCCACTAAACCAGTTGTGTGGAATGGGCCGCTGTAAGATATAACTCAGAGCTGGGTGAACATTACTCCCCCTGTGGTAAACAACTGTGTCTCAATCCATCTATACCTACTAACCCCTGCTCAGGATGCCAGATTTCTAGGTAAAAGGCAAGGATACGCCCTGGACAGGTTGCCAGTCCATTGCAGGACCACATATAGATAGCCACCCTTTTCACACCTATGCACAATTGAGATTCATCAATCAACCACATACAGGACATACATACATACTAGTGCTGTCAGGCGATTAAAAAAAAAAATCTAACTAATTACAGGATTTATAATTAATCACATTTTAATCTCATATCTGCTAAAGGTCCCCAAATAAATAATTTGAATTCTAGGACATTGCAAAATTGCAGTGCATGACTGATCAATTGAACGCACTAAGAAGAGAAGATTTGAAATCCACATTTTTGAAGTCTGTTTCATAAATGAAATTCAAAAGAAAAAGCTCAAGCCCATCAACAAACCAATTAGGCCAGGTGCATTATTCAAAAATGCAATACAAATACAGTTAAATAAATAAAATTCAGACATAAAATACAGCTGAGTCTCAAATAGGCACTTAAGCAGACTCTCAATTCAAAATTAAAACTAAAGCTGACTCAATACAGCGATTCAAGTACTAGTATCTGTAACGTTTACAATGGAACTTGTCCGGACATGTTTAGTGTTTAAATGATAATTCAGGTTGGATCAGCTCTGGTGATAGGAACATTATTTTTTACAAAATGTACAAATCACCGCGTTCTTGTTGATAGTCCCGTCTTCTTTCTTTTTATACATAAACTTGCCGTTCAAAGGCCCAGCAAAGATTTGCTGAGTCTCCCCTGAGTCGTCCATGTCTGTCACCTGCTTTGTTAGTTTGACTAGCAGCAGGAGGGAAGTGACCTGCCACTGCCAAGTGAACTACGGGTCCCTCAATGGGACACATATAAGATGCTCGCGCATTTTGACACACATAATTAATTGCATTAATTTTCATATAGCAATAGCAGTTCAATAACATGAACATACATGATTGAGCTGTGGGATGACAATGGGAGATTGTCCCAACTCCACACGGTGAGGCCCCTGCTGGGAGTCAAACCAGGAACCTTCTTGTTGTGAGGCAACAGTGCAAACCACTAAGGCACCATACTGCCCCACATGTGTCTCAACTGATATGTTACGCTCAACAAGCTATTGTTTCAGCAGCTGTTGATTCATTCATTTTCCATGCCTTCCTTAATCCTATTCATGGTTTCCAGTTCATCGCCGGGTCACACAGAAACATACAACCTACAAACTCATTCCTGCGTGGGTGACTCAGAATCACAGATTAACCTAACATGGTGGTTTTTGCACTGTTGAAGAAAAAACTGTCTCATTGTATCATTTATGTATGTGTAAGGGATTCTGTATGATTTATAACCCAATACCAGGGAACCAACTTCCAGTGTGGGTTCAGGAGGCTGACCCCACCTCCACCATTAAAACCAAACTAAAACCTTTCTGTTTAGTAAACCTCTAGTTAGTGTTAGTAAACCTCTAGTTAGTGTTAGTAAACATATAGTTAGTGTTCAGTAAACCTCTAGTTAGTGTTAGTAAACCTCTAGTCGAGGCCGGTTCTAGGGGGGGGGCAGGGGTGGGCTGTGCCCACCCAAACGTGCGTCCTGCCCACCCAATCAAAGTTATGGGGATCATTTATTTTTTTATAATTTTTTTTTTTTTTATATATACATATATATAAAAATATCACAGAATATCTGTACCGTTTCTGATTCGGTGGGCACTGCGCATCATTTTTAGACACAACAATGAACGCATACCGCAAAAGTTGTGTCTCGGAGACGTGAGACGTGTTCAGAACAGCAGACACACTGAAGGCTGATTTATGGTTCCGCGTTACACCAACGCAGAGCCCCCGGCGTAGGGTACGCGGCGACGCGCACCGTTCGTTGCGCGTCACAGCGTAACCTACGCCGTAAGGCTGATTTACGGTCCGCCTCACACCAACGCAGAGCGGTGCGCGTCGCCGCGTACCCCGAGACGCCTCTCTCCATCCCGGCGAGGGCGGAGAGCGCCGGTGCGGTTGGCGGTGCTGCGGTGCCGTGCAGGCTCTGGAGCCGCCAGCCTGCCGCGGGACCTTTTAAAGCGACACTACGTAACTTTTCCACCTTAATATCATATTTCCAGAGTCATTGTGATGGTACATCAACTTCCAACAGGTTTAATGAACATCTGTCATGGTCTGAGGGAGTCTGTATCACCTTCACTGGCACTATGTAACTTTGAGGAGCATGGTAGGAACCCTGCCACACTAAAAAACTACAAATCGTTGCGACTTTGACTGCTTTACGGCATACGTCACTTCCCCCTCCTTCCCGATTCGCAGTCGAGACGAAAATGGGCGGGGCTTGGAGCGCAGCTCCGCAGAAGCTGGTAACCCGTTGCTGCGTTGCAGCTGCAGCAGCTCCACATAACAGACGTGGGGAAAAGATCCTAATGGTTTAACTTTTCAACGGTTTCCTGCTCGGAGGCAGAACCACGCAGGCCAAGTATCTGATATAACAAAGTAAAAGAGTGAAAGAGTCGTCGGCTCGCTTTGGATCGCGGCTGTAACGACCAAACACCGGCTTCCACACAGTAAAGCCTGAATTATGGTTCTGCGTTAAATCGACGCACACCTACGGCGTAGGGTACGTGGCGACGCGCAACGTACGGTGCGTGTCGCCGCGGAGCCTCTTCACCATAATATAGCAGTCAAAAAAAAGAAAAGAGAAGTAAGAGGGATACAAAACATGTACTGTATGTTGTATTATACAAATTTATTGAAACACATGGCTCTTCAGTAGCGATTTCCCTGGCTTCCTTGTTTAAGGTATCCCGGTAAATTCGAGTTCCTTTCCAGCAGTTTAACATCTTTTTTTTTGCGTTCCGTCTGTTCACTTGGTGAAACAGAAAAGCGTTCCGTCTCCTCTCATCAAAACAAATGCACGGGACAGGGGTTTTCCGGCAGTACGCGCTGGTGCTCATGGGAAACGTAGTGTTCTTTCTGGTAAAGCACTACCGCTTTTGTCCAGAAGATGCCGCCAAACTCAGAAAAGCTGAAAGTTACGTTGTGCTGCTTTAAATAGACGCAGAGCCTAAAATACATAAAATAAATGCAGCCTCAACAGGGCACAAGCCAGTGTCCTGTTTGTGCCTCGCACAACAGGTGTTGTGCCAAAAAGTGATTTCCTGCCAGAATCTGATTTCTCCCCTGAAAATGGGTCTTTTTTACCTGCCAAAAATGGATTGAAGGCCAAATACAATTAATAAAAGGTTGTTTCTACCTAAATATGATTTGATCTCATTCTTGAGCTTCATAATCATAATAGACTAGACTCAACTAGAGCTCACAGGATTGCTTTTAACTCTTTTAAAGGACCATTACAACACAAAATAGGAATTTTCACCTGCCAAAAATGGATTGAAGGCAAAATACAGTTAATGAAAAGTTGTTTCTGCCTAAATATGACTTGGTCTCATTCTTGAGCTTCATAATCTGAAAATCTGACGTTTTAGCGCTATCGCTCAACGGGCTGCTGTGTGCGCTCCCGCGGCCAGAAATCAGAAGAAATCAGATTATGGCAGGCAATCACTTTTTGGCACAATACCTTGGCACAACACTGGTGTTCTGCCATTTTTTGCTGCTTTGCCAAAAAAATTCTACCTAATGGTTTTCTACCTTTGTAGAGCTACAATTTTACTTTGTTTTACTCCCTAAACCACTTCCTTTCCCCCCAAGTGATCCTTGTCTCTTGCCAGGCCGTCATTGTAAATAAGAATGTTCTTAATGACCTGCCTGGTTAAATAAAGGGGAATGACTGAATGAATAGAAAATAAAGCAATAGAATTGGGGTTTTTTTCTCTTTATTGTATTCACAAAGTGTAATGCAATTCATGTCATGGGTAGTGTATTTTGAAGGATCAAATACTCAACATCCCATATTATCAATGTTACATCGTGCAAGAAATGATTGGCGGGGCAATCAAACTTTGAAAATTGACTGTGCGCATGTGCAGAACCACAAAGTAGCATTTCTCTGCAGGTACCAAGGATTGGCAGAACACCGGTCCCAAGCCCGAGTAAATGCAGAGGGAAGTGTCAGGAAGAGCAATTGGGTTAGCATACTGTGGAGAAGATAGATGAACTAATACGATGATAGCATAGTTTTCAATGCATTTCAGGGGTTTGACCCCCCAAAATGTTTTCGCCCGCGCCGCGTTGCAGCACAGGCAGCATCGCCCACCCTACATTTCAGTCTGCCCACCTTAGTGGGCCTCGCTAAATCCGGCCCTGCCTCTAGTTAGTGTTAGTAAACCTCTAGTTAGTGTCAGTAAACCTCTAGTTAGTGTTAGTAAACCTCTAGTTAGTGTTAATAAACCTCTAGTTAGTGTTAGTAAACCTCTAGTTAGTGTTAATAAACCTCTAGTTAGTGTTAGTAAACCTCTAGTTAGTGTTAGTAAACCTCTAGTTAGTGTTCAGTAAACCTCTAGTTAGTGTTAGTAAACCTCTAGTTAGTGGTAAGGTTTTTCTCCCACTAGGGGAGTTTTTACCTGCCATTGTTTATGTAATAATTTATGTTCTGGTCTCTGGAAAGATCCTAGAGACAACTTGTGTCTTAATAGAAGCTATATAAATAAAATTTGATTTAACTGCAATTAATTCTCTCTTTACCTGCTCTTTAAGTCACATTCAGTGAATACTGAATGTGCATAATGTGATACTAATCTTGATACTTAATGTGATACTAATCTTTTGAGTACACTGTAAAAAAAAAACAGTCTTTGTACACAGCCCTTCCTCTGTGAAGTGGAAGAAAACAGAGCAAGCAGCCTCCTCCTCAGAGCCAGCAAACATTTCTCCAGCCAATCACTGACAGATGGTGGGTTTGTGCTCATGCACATTTGGTGGGCAAGGGGAAGACCGGCTGGGGAGAATTCATGATGGGATGAGTTTTGTAGGGAGTGCTGGAAGGGGAGGGGGGGAGAGCTAACCCTCTATGTGTTTCTGCAGCTCAGTTGCCTTTGAACTAAAAAACACTAACAGCAAATAATGACCGACCGCCAATGACAACACCCAGGATAACACTGTTCAGAAAGGATTGATTTCACCTTTCCTGTATGTATTTCATATCTTATTCCACACAGCAAGTAGCACCGTTATGGTACCACATAACCTCAGATCTACTAGCAGCTGTCTAGCACCAGATCTGGACTTATGAAGATGATACCGCGAGCTACCTAGGACTAGTTTTAAAATGATGACTTTGCTTACAGTTTTTGGCAGATCCATAACATGAGGTAAACTCACAACACTAGTGCCAATTAACTTTAGCTAACTAATTTACTTATCCAAGGCAAAGGCTGTGTTGGTGCGTAACGATTGCAGTTCAATAACTCTTGGTAACATTAGAAAAGCATTGTTGCTTTGATTTACCTCAGAACAAATGCATACATCCTTGTTGATCTTGTGGATATTAGGCATCCATTGCACATCATCTAGGAATACCTGGAATCAATATTTTTTTATGGAGCTGAAAGGTACAGATGTGTAAGCTCTGATACCCAATATAGAGCTACGCTGCAGGGGGACACCAACATGATCCACTGAGCGGTGTCCATCACCCCTCCTTCTCTGCTCTTCTTCTCTTTCCTTTCTCAGTTATTAATTATAAGTATTTCATAACCATCATTGTTGTCCATTTTTTTGTAGTTTGTTGTGCTGGTCTGCCCCCTTCCATTTCTCTTTTGTGCATGTTTGCAGGCCAGAGCTTCAGGAGCTGCATGCTGCCCTGCAGTCCCCCCTCTGATCATCCCACTGCTGCTTCCACCTGTCTGTGTGGATATCTGCTATATGCTTGCTGACATCCTGGCCTGCATCATCATCATCATCATCATCATCATCATCATCATCATCATCATCACCATCGCCACAACTATATTAATATAGAACTTTTCTAAGCAATGTTACAAAATGCTAAACAAAATAGATAATTAATTTCAATTCAGCCTTAAAGGCAATCAAAACTATAATTCAACTCCATACTAGTCCTATTGATATAAAGTTTTTCAATCCCTCCCTACTGATCCAGCACCAGGCGACTGTCAAAAGGAAACTCCCTTTAACAGGAAAAACCTCCGGCAGAACCAGACTCAGGAAGGGCGGCCGTCCGCCTTGGCAGGTTGGGGGTTAAGAGGACGGGAAAGAGGATTCATCAATCAAGTTAGAATAAAACGCTCCAATTTATACAATAAATATGACATATTCACCAGAGAATACCAAAGGATTTCCTTAAAAGTAAAGTTTTAAGTAAAGATTTAAAAAATATCAAGTGGTGTTGTGTGTCCGAGTGCAGCAGGCAAAGACTTCTAGGAGGTGGGGGGTTTTACGGGCGTCTACTGCTTTGAATTTGATTCTTTAGGGAACTGTGTGCGTTTTCACACTATTTGACAATAGTCATTATACAATTGCAATAGTGCCTGTGATCCAAGTGGTTCATAGAAGTCTCAATGATCAAGAATTTTCTACAATGATCTGATCTGACGTTTACAAGGCCAACAGTTTTTGACATGGGCACAGAGGAACCGGAGCTTATAGAAAACAAGAAACAAACCTCCTTGTATCAGCTTTGTGGTTGATAATGTCTGAATGTGGAGATTACCTGGTGAACAGACAGCTGAGGCCAGTAGAGGGAGATCAATTGGATGCAGTCATTGACTACGTTTACATGCAGTCAAAATTGGGGTTAAGGTCAATATTCTGGTTACTGAAACATTGGGAATAATCTGTTTCCATGCGTGAGCAAACAGGGTTATCCCTGTTTACATGGTAATTAATCATTTGAGATATCTGGATCAAACCAACGACGCACGTAGAACGTCATGACGTAATTCCTGTCATTTCTGCTTCTTCTTCCTGTATCCAAATCCTAAACAACAACAATAACAGCAGCACGGAGGATAATCACCAGCCCAGTAGAAGTGGTTTTGTTTCTTAAAACTTAAACTTAAACTTTATTTATTTATATAGCACCAAATCATACAATATAAATGCAACACATGGTGCTTTACATGCAAAAATAACAATAAAGAGTAAAATAACAATAAAAAACACAATTTAAAACATTCCATACGACCCCACCCCCCACCCCCCACGCGTACACACACACTCACTCACACTCATATACATGTGCACACACTCACACGCCCACACACACACACACACACAGTAAGTGGACTGGTGACATGGCTTAGCACTAACGATCCAGGTGAGGAAAACACTACCTATGGGTGGCCGTCCACACCGAGAGGCTCCACCGACCATGACCACAAGGAGCATCGCCACAGAGACCCACCCAACCCGGACAGACCGGGACAGACCCCACACAGAAGGTGGAGCCCCCCCCCCCAGCCACAGAGACCCCCCCAACCCGGACAGACCGGGGCAGACCCCACACAGAAGGTGGAGTCCCACCCCCAGCTACCCAGGCCTGAGGGACCCCCATGACGACACCCCCATGGGCGGAGCAGGCACACCTCCCAGTGTGGAGGACCCCCCTGAGGAAACACTGGAGCTAAAAACTAAAAGATTAAAAGAAAGTAAGAAATGCCTAAAAGTGTAAAAGTGTAAAAGTGTTTCTTGTCCCTGTGGTTCTCCTTTTCCAGCGGAGCTTGATCTGGTCTGGCGTTCGTACAAATCCTGCTTTGCGCATCTTTTCGCTCACCTTTTTGTAAATCTTCTATCCCGGTACTTTCTACCGTCTACAAATACAGAAATGTTCATATCCTTCATTACATTTATGAAGTGATTAGTCTCCTCCTGGTCTTGTGTTTCTCCGTGTTTATAAGAACTTCCTGGACTCAAAAGACCAGGATTCCTTGTGAAAAGAACATGTGCAGAAAACAAATTCATGTTCTGTTTGATGGGGAAATCCCGTTAGGCGTTTACATGACCCAATATTCAGTTAGAAAAGGAATAACCCAGGGGTCATTTTCGGGTTTTTAAAAAACCTGAATATGAGCAAAAGGGGTTATTGGTGTTTACATGGCCGTTAGAAAAGAGTTATTGACTGCATGTAAACATACTGTAGTCATTGTCATCAAATCTATCCAAAGATCATCATTTTAAGAGGCGCTGCCAATTTGACATCTAAGAGAAGAGCTAAAACAACAAATAGCAGAGTCACTGTTACTGCTGTTATTCCTGTGTTTTACCAAATTATTATGAATTATAGTATTTTAATTGTAATCAAGTTTTTGACATTTATTCCCTGGCCCCTCAATGCAGAAAACACAATTTCTTTCATGTTTTTTTTTTTTATTATTATTCTTGAGTGTTTATTCCAGACAAATACTTTCAAACAGAGGAAAAGGCAAAAGTATTGTTAATGTTGTAGAAAGTATTGGCAGAAGATTGTATTAATCACAGTCCAGAAGCAGTACAGTATGTGCACACAAAGTCCAGAACAAGAATGCCAGAGGAGTAATGTTCCCCCAGGGATTACTTCAATTCCGGGGGATTTCTCTGGTTAAATCATCCGCGTGAATTTAAAGTAACTTCTATGAGCACATCTGCAGGATTGTGTCTCTGGCTCTGAGGATGGGTTAGTTGGGATTAATTAATAAATAACAAAATCAGGAGTCAGACTTTGAAACGTGACTGAATACGTCACATACACGTCTGTTTACATGGACCATGAGACGAGCTGTAACTTTACCCAACTTGATCATCACATCACCTACATTTCAAACTGGTAAATGTTTATTTACTGCAGAGAACACGTTGTATTTCTGCTGGATGTAAAACATCTGCTTTCATTTTAAAATGTTACGGTTTAACTGCTTACAGCTACTGTAGCGTAGCCACACGTGACCTGTACAACTGCAATAACACCATGTTTTATTCTCTATAACTGTTTTTTTGTTATTTTGTTGATGCATACAATTAAATAGAACAATTATGGACGCAATTGTATAGCAAAAACATTTAAATCCCCCGTCCCCTCACCCACCCTGTAGCCATCCAACAAGACAACAATAACACAACAACAGGACAAAACAACCCAGATGAGAAAGCAAAAAAAAAGTATAAATGTTCAGTCAATGTTCAGTTCTTTCAGTTTTTAAAACGGCATGTGTCCATATTTTTAATGTCCTGGGTCCAGCACCATCAACACAACCTTTTCTTTGTAATGTAAATTTAGTCATCATTAATCAGGACCCTGGGAGAGCATGGGATTGTCTTTCCAGTGACATTGGATATATATATACTGACTTTTTGCCAGAATAATAATACAGGCCAAAACATATGAAGGAATGATCCTGTGGTGTTACTTGAACAAAAACTGCAAAGAGGAGAATTGATTTTTTTCATTGCATGTTGTTTTTTTGGCGTTAAATAAGTTCTATGCAGAAAGTTAAAATGAATAAACTGGTCATTAGGATTTATTGAGGTAAGTTTTAAGTTTGTTAAAAATGTGTTTCCAGGGTAATTTATCACAGATTAGATCGGTCTGTCAACGTGACTGAAGAGTAAGGTTTTTATATGTCGACTTGAGAAGTAATTCATACAGTGATGAAGCTAAGCCGGTGGATTTATTGGTCTTGACCAATAAAACCAAGTGAAAGGCAGTGAGTCCAGTTTTCTGTCCGGGGGTTCTCCATACGCTTTCATCCTGGATCTCAGTCTCAGATAAAAGAAGAAAGAAGTACCAGGTAGATTATACTGCTGTTTGATGTCGAGAAATGTATGCAGACCTTCATCTGCATAAAGATCTTTAAAAGTATGGACTCCTCTGCAGAGGTGGTAGTAACGAGTTACATTTACTCTGTTACATTTACTTGAGTAAGTTTTGGGAAATGTTGTACTTTTAGGAGTAGTTTTGGATCACTATGCTTTTTACTTTTACTTGAGTAGATTTGTGAAGAAGAAACTGTTCCTCTTACTCCGCTACATTAGGCTACGTTGAGCTGTTACTTTTCTTTTATCCCTTTTATCCACGTACGCGTCAATCTCATGACATCACTGGGTGATTCTTTGGGGAAAATGTTTGTTTTTGCATGTTTTGTCACATTTACACAGACTCAAACACACACAGAGTTTCTATGAGTTCATGCAGCCCCGCCCCTTCCTATACGCAGAGTACGCACATTGCGTAAGGCCCCCGACGGCCAGGGGCCCCCAATTGCCTGAGCGAATTTGCGGAGTTTAGGCAAAGAACGTACTATAGGATCCTCCCACTATCTGAGTACTACAGACAGACCCCTCGCCACAGCTGCTGCTACGGTATTTGCGCAGTGGTGCGTTGTGAATCCAAAAACGTAACTTGATGTTCAATCTCATGCGTGCACGGTGCAGCAGCCAGCAGCTGTTTGTTTACGTTTACGAGCCGGCGACCGAGCCGGCGCTAAAAAGAAAACCTAGTTCAGAGTTACAGTAGTAACAGTAACACCAACACTGCAGACTGCAAAATGAAAAGGATATATCCTTCAGGGTGCGAAAAAAAGAAAAAGCAGCAACGGAATGATGAGCTGCGTCAACAACAGTCAGGAACCAGCCAACGTGACTTCCATGCAACTTTCAGTGTTGCAGACTAGTAACGTCAATGTCGTGTTTTTGTTTTTAAAGAGGAATTCCACCATTTTTTTATATTTTACTATGTCATCATGTAATTAAGATACGGTAGATATTGGCTTAGAGAATGATGTTGTGTGGTGGTGTGGAACTTTGGAAGTTGAATTGTGGAAATAATAAAACAGTGACATACCTCCAATCTGTGGGGGGACACCATGGAGGTATGAATGAAAATGGGTGGAATTCCCCATTGTTGTGGTGAACTTGCCACAGTGTTGTACACAAGAAAATCATGCACAATCTACAGCATGATTTTTTGTCGTTTTGCTGTAACTTTGTTAGTTTAACTGTTTTTAAGGTGAGAGAAACCCTGCAAAAACACTGGCCAAAATCAGTCCAAATCGGCCCAAATCGTGCCCAAATTGGCCCAAATCGCCGCGGCCGCCGGCAAAGCCGACGGCCACAGGATGGGCAGCCACGATTCCTGCTTAGGGCCCCCTGGGAGCCAGGATCGGCACTGAGTTCATGGGCTTGTTCTAGTTCTGCCTGGTTAAAAAAGAAAAGGCTTGAAATTTTGTGCTACTTGTGCTTAATTCATTTATTGTTATTATTTTATTTATTCTATTATTTATTAAAGTACTTGAATTTACTTTAAAATTATTTTAATTTAAGCAATTTTTTTTTAATTTTAATTTATTTTATTATTTTATTGATTTAATTTGCCTGAAGATGATTATTTTGTACTTTTGTCTGTTTGAATGGTTGTAAAAAATAAATCAGACGTTACTCAACAGTTACTCAGTACTTGAGTAGTTTTTTCACCAAGTACTTTTTTACTTTTACTCAAGTCATTATTTGGATGACTACTTTTTACTTCTACTTGAGTCATATTATTCTGAAGTAACAGTACTTTTACTTGAGTACAATCTTTGGCTCCTCTACCCACCTCTGCTCCTCTGTCTGTCCAAGGAGGGAAGATAAATGGACGAGAGTCAGAAAGCAGAGAATGGTTGTGAAAAATTGGAGATTCCAAGCGCCATTTTTGTGTTGTTTTTGTGATCTTCTGCTTCGTGCCAACTCAGTAAGAGTTGTGTTTTATTCTTATTTTCTCCATCCAGCTCCAAGCCTCGCACTATTATCACAAGTAAGATTTTAATGTTTTCACTACCTCCAAGAAACAGCTTTCTTCAAGGTAGTGTTTTTAAAAGAACATAATTTAAGGTTATATTCAACATTCATCTTCCCATCACACAACCGTGCATCAACTGTACCCTTGTGCTGTCTTCAGGTCAAGGAAGGAAGGAAGGGAGGAAGGGGGGAAAGAAGGAAGGAAGGAAGGAAGGAAGGAAGGAAGGAAGGAAGGAAGGAAGGAAGGAAGGAAGGAAGGAAGGAAGGAAGGAAGGGAGAAAAGAGGAAGAGAAGAAGGAAGGAGAGAGCAGGAAGAAGGAAGGAAGGAAGGAAGGAAGAAAAGATGGATGGAAGGAAGGAAGGAAAGAAGGAAGGAGAGAGCAGGAGGAAAGAAGGAAGGAAACAAGGAAAGAAGGAAGGAAGGAAGGAAGGAGAGAGCAGGAGGAATGAAGGAAGGAAGGGAAAAAAGAAGGAAGGAAGGAAGGAAGGAAGGAAGGAAGGAAGGAAGGAAGGAAGGAAGGGAGAAAAGAGGAAGAGAAGAAGGAAGGAGAGAGCAGGAAGAAGGAAGGAAGGAAGGAAGGAAGAAAAGATGGATGGAAGGAAGGAAGGAAAGAAGGAAGGAGAGAGCAGGAGGAAAGAAGGAAGGAAGGAAGGAAACAAGGAAAGAAGGAAGGAAGGAAGGAAGGAGAGAGCAGGAGGAATGAAGGAAGGAAGGGAAAAAAGAAGGAAGGAAGGAAGGAAGGAAGGGAGAAAAGAAGGAAGATAGGAAGAAAGGAAGGAAGGAAGGAAAATGGAAGAGAGAGAAGAGGAAGGGAGAAGGAAGGAGAGAGCAGGAGGAAAGAAGGAAGGAAGGGAGAAAAGAAGGAAGGAAGGAAGGAAGGAAGGAAGGAAGGAAGGAAGGAAGGAAGGAAGGAAGGAAGGAAGGAAGGAAGGAAGGAAGGAAGGAAGGAAGGAAGGAAGGAAAGATGGAAGAGAAGAAGGAAGGAGAGAGCAGGAAGAAGGAAGGAAGGGAGAAAAGAAGGAAGGAAGGAAGGAAGGAAGGGAGAAAAGAGGAAGAGAAGAAGGAAGGAGAGAGCAGGAAGAAGGAAGGAAGGAAGGAAGGAAGGAAGAAAAGATGTATGGAAGGAAGGAAGGAAAGAAGGAAAGAAGGAAGGAGAGAGCAGGAGGAAAGAAGGAAGGAAGGAAACAAGGAAAGAAGGAAGGAAGGAAGGAAGGAAGGAAGGAAGGAAGGAAGGAAGGAAGGAAGGAAGGAAGGAAGGAAGGAAGGAAGGAGAGAGCAGGAGGAATGAAGGAAGGAAGGGAAAAAAGAAGGAAGGAAGGAAGGGAGAAAAGAAGGAAGATAGGAAGAAAGGAAGGAAGGAAGGAAAATGGAAGAGAGAAAAGAGGAAGGGAGAAGGAAGGAGAGAGCAGGAGGAAAGAAGGAAGGAAGGGAGAAAAGAAGGAAGGAAGGAGGAAGGAAGGAAGGAAGGAAGGAAGGAAGAAAGGAAGGAAGGAGGAAGGAGAGAGCAGGAGGAAAGAAGGAAGGAGAATGAGGTCACTTTGACCCAAAGACAGTACCAGGGTTAAACAGATACTTGATGCTCATCTTCTGTCCCTTCCTTGTTTCCCTTTTACCTCCGTTTTATTCCATCTCACCTTGTTCTCCGTCACTGCTCTCCTCACATCTCTGTTTACTCCTGTTGTCAGGTCTGTCCCCATGGCAACCGGGCTTACCAACGTCTGGGCTCGTGAACATATCTGGAGGGGACGAGTGGAAAGTAAAAGGAGTATGAGAGAGTGAGAGGGGAGACGGAGAGAGAAAAAGGGAGAGAGAGAAACTGAAAAGAGAGCGATGCGAAGGAGAGAGAGCCCAAAAAGAGAAAAAAGAAAGAAAAAAAGAAAGAAAAAAAAGAGCCAATCCAAAACACTCTCCAGACATAGCAGAGAAAAATAACATCTTTCTGGAAAAGTGAGTCCAGCTTTCCAGCTTTAATTACTTTTTAAGATACACATGGGGAACAAAAGATTCCAGGATGAAAAAGACAAGGAGAGAGAGACCAGTGAACTTCACGCTGCACATTCTTTCTCCCTCTTTGTGACAAAAAACACTTCACAAGGAGAGAGAAAAAAAAAGACAATGTTAATACCGGTAAAACAAAAACAGGCATTTCTTTTCAAGATTCTCCTTCACCAGTTAAATTAAAGAGTTAAACAACATCTAGCACGTTGAATGTGACTGATCTGTCCTCCCACCGTCCAGGACACGGTACCGTCATGTCCGAGTTACAGTCCACATTTGCCTTTTCTGTATGTGCATCCCATTTCCTTGTACACAGTGTTTCAGCGACACCTGTTTCTGCTCGCTTTTCTTTCCTTTATTTTGCTGTGTGTGTTTTTAAGCCGCACTGTTTTGACATTTCTGTCCTGACACTTGTTTTTCTTGGTTAACCTGTTGGTTTCCCTTTTACAACCGTCCCACTTTGTATTTACTCTGTATTTCAGGTGCTACTAGTAGCAACTAGCTGTTAAGGTTGGGTTGTGTTCTGAACTCAAATGCAACACTCAGGAGAAAGGAACGAATTAATGCCCTGCTAGGCGTTTTTAATTGTTCAGGAAAAGTAATTATAATCCAGGCTTGTGTAGGTCTGTGGCCAAACAACAATCCAGCCCAGAGGAGGTGGTGAGAGGTAGCGCTGCAGCTCTGGAGAGAGGCAGAAAATAAACAGAATAACGGACAAAAAATGCTGAAAACTACTCCAAAATACCTGAATGGCGCATCTACGCCTCTCCTGATACCTGCCAGGTGATTCTATGGGATGATCTGGTGGAGTGGAAGGAAGGCAGGTTACTTGAAGACTCTGGTGTTGGTTGGTAAATGGATACAGGTGTGCAGGGCCCAAACTCAGCCAGATCACCACCAGGAAGGAAACTGAGGTGATCCAGAGTGTCTACGTTTACATGCAGTCAAAATTCGGGTTATTGCTAATATTCCGGTTACTGAAACATTCGGAATATTCTGTTTACATGGTGATTAATCATTCAGGATATCTGGATCAAACCAGCGACGCACGGAGAACGTCATGACGCAATTCCTGTCATTTCTGCTTCTTCTTCCTGTATCCAAATCCAAAACAAATGCTGCTTCACACAACTTTTCTCTCACCTTCTTGTAAATCTTCTATCCCGGTACTTTCTACCATCTACAAATGCAGAAATGTTCATATCCTTCATTACATTTATGAAGTGATTAGTCTCCTCCTGGTCTTGGTTTCTCCGTGTTTATAAGAACTTCCTGGACTCAAAAGACCAGGATTCCTTGTGAACAGAGCATGTGCAGAAAACAAATTCATGTTCCGTTTGATGGGGATATTCTGTTTGGCGTTTACATGACCCAATATTCAGGTTTAAAAGGAGTAACCCAGGGGTCATATTCGAGCAAATTCCGGTTATTCAAAGGGGTTATTGGTGTTTACATGGCCGTGCAAAACCGGGTTATTGCCAATATTCGGGTTTTAAAAGGGTTATTGATGCTGGAAACGTAGTCAGTGTCTAAGGCCACGTTTCCACATAGCCGGGTATTTACAAAAACGGATATTTCCCCCTCTACGTTTAGAAAAATACCATCATTTACACAAACCTGCATAAATATCTGTTAAGGTGCTATGAGCAGCCAAACCTACAGGGGGCAGTGTAACGAGAAGATAAAGTCATGCTAGCTAATCAGAATCCTGGAAAAAAACATCAACAAATGACACGAGTAACTTCCAGTTACTTCCAAGACTGACTTTAGAATATAAAACAGGTAAAATACAAGAAAATATTGACGGTTACAAACTAATTGTAAACACAGGTGTCACTCATGACGCTGGTGACGTTTCTGTCTCATAATGTGACGTTCTGAAGCCTAAATATCCGTTTCTCTCTGTTTACAAGCAAACGTGAAGATGGAGTTTTAGCAAATCTACACTTTGGCCGGAGTTTTCAGAAATTATTGTTTTTGGAGACTTTGAGCTTCGTTTTCGTGTAAACGAACGGCCAAAACGCATGAAAACACCACCGTTTTTGCTACGTGGAAACAGGGCTTTAGTGACAGAACGGTGATGGCGCAATGGATAATGCGCAGACTGTGGAGGTGGCGGGTTTGAAACCGTTCTTAAAGGAGCTTGAGGCAGGATTGAGGCAGGATTTATGAAAAAAATTCGTAAACGTTTTAAGTTTTCTAGTAATAATGTCAGATGAAGCGTTCCAAACCAAAAAGAATGAGCCCTCTAGTGTATCTCTCCTTTGCCTTGAACAGGCTGTGTGCTGCAAAATGTGCTGCAATTCGGTCCCGAATTTCCCGCGCTGGGCTGCGGCTGTGACGTCACATGACGCTGCATGCACGTTCTCCCCGTTCTCCCGTGCCGGCTTCGCTGTTGGCTGCAGTACCCCCGACGGCCGTCGTGGTGAAGGGTGGTGCTAGGGAGTCTTGTTTCTTAAAAGGAGCCTCATGCTCCTTTAACAAAGTTATCAGCACCTGCTGTCCCATGGGTTTTGTTTCTTACTAGACTGTAGACTTGTAATCAAGACCGCCTAAACCGAGACCAGGTAACTACCAAGACCAGAGAGTAACAAGACCAAGACCAAGACTAGTTCAGCTCCAGACCGAGACCAAAACAAATCTAGTAATGTCCTGATCCTGCGTGATTGTAGAACATCATCCTGGTTGTAGTTTCCATATGAGCTTGTATTCAACTGCAGCTCAATAACACAGAGAAGTGGATGATGATGTTGAACTCACTATAAATGTTTCCATCCATCAGCTGAGATCAGATATGTGTGGCGACTGCACTACCGCTATTCCTACACTATTGGAGGATTGACTCCAGTGCTTTTAAGGATTAACACGACTACTAACTAGTCCCAAAGTATCTACCAGAATAACCAGCTCCAACACCCCCCTCCACCTCAGAAAAGGAAGGAATGGTAAATGTTACTGATTTAAATTGGACTGAATTTGGAGATGAAACCTGAATTTTAAATATTAAAGATACACACAATTATGGACTTGAAATTGCATTATTTACCATTATAGTAATCAGATTACACCGTACATCAGCATCACTGAAATGGCATAGACCTAATGCTTAGGCAAGGCAAGTTTATTTGTACAGCACAATTCAACACAAGGTAATTCAAAGTGCTTTACATAAACATTAAAAGCAGCAAGACACAATTAAACAGTAAATAACAAATAAAATAATAAGAAAAGAGGTAAAATAATAAAAAGCACCAGTTGTTAAAAAGTAAGGGCAGTAGAGTACAGCAGGTACATCTCATTCTTACAATGGCAAGAATTATGTTTCTATACGGTCAAAATGTACAAAGACCGGGTCAAATACAGTATTACAAAAGTAATCTGTAACAATTCTTACAGTGAATTAAACCAATTTGACAATTCTATGCCACAATGCTTAATCAATCACAACGATATGCAAATGTTATTTAAAGGCCATGCCATATATTTATTGAAACAAGGCCGTTATAAACAGAAAACTGTAATTAAATACAGACACACATGCGGAGGCATCAAAACACTCAATCAAATGCAAAATACACATAATTTACAAAACTGTACATTAACAAGAGGAAGAGCTGGCGACCACAAGATTCTGTCACCTTGGTGTGCAACGTCTGAGTGATGTCTTGGGGGGGGGGTGCCTCAATACAGTACGTATTAGATAAGAGTACATGAGGATACTGTTGCTGTTGGGATGCTCTAGAGCGGGGGTCGTGCGGCTCTTTAGCGCCTCCCTAGTGGCTCCCTGGAGCGTTTTCAAAAATGTCTGACCTTTTTTTTTCTTTTTTTCTTCTTTTTTTTCTTTTATTCCTTTTTTCCTTTTTTCCTTCTTTTTTTCTCTTTTTTTCCCTTTTTTCTTCTTTTTTTTCGTCTTTTTTTCCTTTTTTTCTTCTTTTTTTCTTCTTTTTTTCTCTTTTTTTCTTCCTTTTTAATCTCGACATTTCGACTTTTTTCTCAAAATTTTGACTACAGTATTTCCTTGACATTTCGACTTTTTTCTCGACATTTCAACTTTTTTTCTCAATATTTCGACTTTTTTCACAAAGTTTTGACTTTTTTCTCGACATTTCGACTTTTTTGTCAAGATTGTACTTCAACATTAATATTGACATTTCGACTTTTTTCTCGACATTTCAACTTTTTTCTCGATATTTCAACTTTTTTCTCAAAGTGCATAGTAAAAAAAAAAATCCCCCCTCAGCATGTGTTGCCTTCATTCTAAGGCTGATACAAGACTACATGTTTTGCGTCTCCAGACATATTTGTTTTTTGTGTTTTTGGTCCAATACGGCTCTTTCAACATTTTGGGTTGCAGACCGCTGCTCTAAAGAGACTCCTCACATTATTGATTACTGCTGAAAGCTTCAAGGGCAAATAAAGGGCCTACGTTCTTATAACAGTAGACTAGTGATGAACAAAACACTTATTTTAATTACTCAGACCCAAAAAAAGGCACGTTAAATATGTCACACCTGCTGTTGTGCTCAGTAATAGTCCATTATCTTAAATCCAAACTGTTACCGTTGGACAAATATGAAGGTTTTGTTGGAGTTAATGTGTTTAATGCTGTTAAAAAGTTCTCCAAAGCTTTCAGATTGTTTTTTCTCCACACCTATCAAATCTTTGCTCCCACTCACTGAACATACAACAGAACCTATCTGATCATGGCCCAAGTATGTGACAAAACAAGGCCCCGTTTGTCATCCCTCTCTGTGACTTACGGCCTTGGAGGATTATGGTGGGAGTCTCAAGCGGCATACTTTGGACATTTCAGCAGATTCTAATGAACTTCAGATCAGGCGGGATTATATGACTGCAGCACTGTTCACAGGGCGGCGTTCTAATACGTTTCTCCCAAAGTAAAAGGCTAATGTTTCATCACAGTTTCCCTATCGGCCATAAGTTTACGCAGCATGTGAGGAACTGAGGAATTTCGGCGCTCATGCCATCCTTTAGTATAACTACTTATTCTCTGGACCGTGCAGATGCTATGAGAATGTACAACATTGTAAAGTTAGAGGAATGCCTGCAGGAAACAAAGCTCATACTGTGTGGCCGGGAAATATCTTCTCTATCTGCCCCTCTGTGTTTAGGAGATATTCTACACTGCAAAAACTCAAAATCTTAAGAATATTTGTCTTATTTCTAGTTAAAATGTCTAATTTTTAGTCAAATAAATCTCATTACACTTTAAAAAAAGACTCAAAAACTCAAAAAACTACAATTTTCACCAGTTTTAAGTCGATTTTCACTTAAAATAAGTAGATCAATCTGCCAGTGGAACAAGATTTTTTTGCTTGTAATGTGAAGATAAATCTTGTCCTACTGGCAGATTTTTCTACTTATTTCAAGTGAAAATTTACTTGAAACAGGTGAAAATTGTTGTTTTTGAGTATCCTCATGTACTCTTAGGTCGTTTCCGAATTCGGACACTACCACACTATATGCTACATACTGCAAAGTATGCACTGAATACTGCCTACTGAATGAACGATTCAGTACGCTGCTCCAGCAGACCGTTCACACAGCAGTGTGCTACAGTGTATCCCAGAATGCATCTCGCACCAAAACGTCAGCGAAAGATGAGATTTAAAAGCAGACTAGAGTGCTTCTCAATCCTGGTCCTCAAACCCTGGTCACTGTCCTGCATGTTTTAGATGTTTCCCTGCACCAACACACCTGATTCTAATTAAAGGTCCTCATTAGCTTGTCACCAAGGTCTGCACAGTTCTGTTGATGACACACGTACTTTTATCACGGTGCGCTGAAGCAGGGTAGCATCTAAAACATGCAGGAGGACCAGGATTGAGAAACACTGGACTAGAAGCTGTTGTAATTCCAGCTGTAGCACTGTTAATATGCCACATTATTACGTTTTAACATCTTTTAACATTCAGGCGTAAAAGTAAGGCATAGAAATTTGATCCGATGTTTGGGGGATCAGAAGAGCCGCCGGTCCGGCCGCATCAGCAGCTCACGGCCGGAGAACAGACGCGATCGCCGGGTCAACCCACGGCCTCGTCCCGGGGAGAAACCTGCAGCTCTGTGGAGAATTGTCGCCGGCTGAAATAAATCATTTAGGAAAATAAATGTTGGTTTAATAGATGAAATCTAACAGTCGTAGCTCTCACGTTAGTTTGTCTGAATATAAAGTGAAGCTTCATGTTTTACTAGATAGATATATATAGACAGAACAAAGCTGTATATCTTATAGCTCAATGGGTTGATTAGTGACTTTCGTACAGCGAACGGGGGTTTGATTCCAGTCGGGCTATATTTTGCAAATTTCCCCGATGTGGGACTAATAAAGGATTATCTTATTTTAAATGTTGAAATAGCAGTAAAACCAAATTCATTGATGAAATGACATAAGGGATGGAAATGGATTTTAATAAATGTATTGAAATGAACATATCAGTCTATTGAAGTTCATTTTATTGTATTATTAACAAGTTCTCCTCTCTGTCGAGTCGCTCTCTCTCCATCTTCTCCTCCTTGTCCAAACCCTCTCTCTGCATCTATTTATTTCAGCTCCCGGACAAATTCTCTGTCAAAACACAGCAATGAAAAGTAGTTATTTCATGAAAATACAACGAACTACCGATATATAACGTTGTCATAACACATAGTTCACTTTTATTTACGTAGGAAGCACGCTAAGATAACTAACAAAAACCTAACATACTATTAAAAACCCACAATTTTTAATCGTTGTCCTTACACTAAATGGAATTAAAAAGGTTATATATTAAAGTTACTTACCGTACATTTATATTCCTCCTTCTCCCTCTCCACGGTGCAGTTAGTCCTTTCTGCCTTCACATCACATCACTGTCCGGTTGCAGCTGTTTTCTCAATAAAGCTTTGAGAAAAAAAAGAAAAAAGCGCTGCCCGGCCGAGGCCGCATTGCATTCTGGGATATAGTGAGCGAGGTAGGCTGTCTGAAGCATGCTGCGGATTTTTTTCCAGATCAGTACAACATCCGGGTATTTTTCGCACACTGCAGATTTCCTTCTGTTCACATACAGCATACTACTTAAGGGCTGAGTATGGTTCTGCGTCACACACACGCAGAGCACACGGCGCACCCGTGACGCCGTCACGAACTGTTCAGACTTCTCCGTCTCTCCATTTGGTCGCGGTGCAGTACCCCCCGCGGCCACTAGTTAGCGATCTTTTTCTGAATGGTTTATCCGACTTTTTCCGGTCACAGTAAATCAAAGAGATAAGGACAACTATTGTGCAAAAAACAAAAAACAAAAAAATCACATATAAACGAAGAAAAGAGCCCTGGAAGTTCACTACTGATTCAAACCGGAAACCGGAAATGCTTTGCTTTCAAACGAACCAATCACAGCCCTCTCTGTCTGCGTGTGGTCGGCGTCTCCTCGACGCGTAGTTACAACATTTTCGGGAGGTGCACGTCACTGACGGCGCATGTGACGGCGTGTCCTCTGCGTGTACACAAACCACACGCCGTAGGCACGGCGTCGTTTTGACGCAGAACCATAATTCAGCCTTTACTACACTTTGGCCAAATCAGTGTATACTTGTAGTACAGTATGCGAATTCGGAAACGGCCTTAGCTAATACGTATTCACTGCAAAAACTCAAAATTATTTCTAGTTAAAATGTCTCATTTTTACTCAAACAAATTGTCATCAACAAGTGTCATTACCAGAAAAATAACTTATTTGAGAATTTTCACCTCTTTCAAGTAAATTTTCACTTGAAATAAGTAGAAAAATCTGCCAGTGGAACAAGATTTATCTTCTCGTTACAAGCAAAAAAATCTTGTTCCACTGGCAGATTTTTCTACTTATTTCAAGTGAAAATTTACTTGAAAGAGGTGAAAATTCTCAAATAAGTTATTTTTCTGGTGATGACTTGTTTTAAGTGTAATGAGATTTTTTGACAAAAATAAGACATTTTAACTAAGACAAATATTCCTGGTAACATTTTGAGTTTTTGCAGTGTAAAGGGTTGCACAGCCCTAAAGAATGGACCAGAGCGATAGAGAAGAGTGCACATATTTACAGTGTGTGCACACATACTTAGTCATTTACTGGACATCTACTCGGCTTATTAAATAGTCTGCCTTTGTGTTCAATGCACACTGAGCATGTTGTTCTATAGCACTTTTATTCCATGTAAAGGTTATAGGGCAGGAGCGGTGGTGTTGGTGTAGCTGGGGAGGTCAGACTGAGGGAGCAGAGGTCGGCCCGCCCCATAAAGCCTCTGATTGTACAGTGAAACCGCAGTCCGGAGCGTCAGTGATGCAGGAATTGGAGGAAAAGGAGAAAGGTCAGCAGCCCAGACGAGGGTCAGCGACCGGGCTTTGGGCTGCGGCCGCGCGGCTCGCAGAAACACTTTCCACTCGTCTCCGTTTCAAAAGAAGCAGAGACAAGTGTTTGCCCCTTTCCTCTTCAGATTCTACAAACTATAGAGGGAATGACATCAAAGATGCGACTTCACAGCGGGTTTCGCCCATAGACGTATTTGTTTTGTTACTAAATATGTTTATGTAAAATATACTTTGTTGATGAGAAAATATGTTTTTGTATTTTTCTTATTTTTGTGAGGGGGGATATATATTGTTTTTCGGCACTACCTTGTTCTCTATAGCTGATATAACATGAATTACTGTGGGATCAATAAAGTTCTTATTTTTGCCATCTGACAAAATTAAATATATTATATTTGGTGCCTAACTGTTTCCCAAGTATATTAGTGCGTGTGTGAATGAATAAATGAGACGTAAAACGTAAATGTCTTTGTAGAAAGGCGCTTTATGAAAATAAGTCCATTTACTTGTATTAGTTTACAGCGCAGTCTTGAACATCCAATATGGTGTTGACGGTGTTGACGGTGTTGACGTATCACAGCAGCTCCATGGAGCGTCTACGACTATATGTCTATGGTTTCGCCCCCTGAGTGTCAGAAAGACTGAGTGTCAGAAAGACTGAGTGGCAGCGTAAACTTTCAGTTTGAGCAACTGGAAAACATCTAAAATGGGAAAGAGCTGTTGTGTGATCGACTGTACTCATAGATTTAGCAAGAAATCAGAGTTATCGTTTTACAGACTGCCGAAAAATAAGCTTAAGAGAGACAGATGGATCGCTGCAATTCACAGAAACAACTGGATTCCAGACACCGAAACGTGGATTTGTGGTTCCCATTTTGTATCAGGTAATGTTGGATTTTTGGGTAGCTAACGTTAAACGGTCAAATCATAAAGTTCAGTGTCCTCATCACTTTAATTTCACCAACAAATCCTGCCTTGAAGTCGGACCAAGTGTCAAGACTTTGTTATGCCATCAAGCTTTGCTTTGTGTATTTCCCCGGCGTAGAAATTAAGTACATAGAAATATCAGGAAACTGGATTCATGTCCAAATATTAATGTCCATGGACAGCTGGTTCTTGGTAACTGTACCAAATATTAATGTCCATGGACCACTGGTTCTTGGTAACTGTACCAAATATTAATGTCCATGGACCACTGGTTCTTGGTAACTGTACCAAATATTAATGTCCATGGACCACTGGTTCTTGGGGTAACTGTACCAAATATTAATGTCCATGGACCACTGGTTCTTGGTAACTGTACCAAATATTAATGTCCATGGACCACTGGTTCTTGGTAACTGTACCAAATATTAATGTCCATGGACCACTGGTTCTTGGGGTAACTGTACAAAATATTAATGTCCATGGACCACTGGTTCTTGGTAACTGTACCAAATATTAATGTCCATGGACCACTGGTTCTTGGTAACTGTACCAAATATTAATGTCCATGGACCACTGGTTCTTGGTAACTGTACCAAATATTAATGTCCATGGACCACTGGTTCTTGGGGTATCTGTACCAAATATTAATGTCCATGGACCACTGGTTCTTGGTAACTGTACCAAATATTAATGTCCTTGGACCACTGGTTCTTGGTAACTCTACCAAATATTAATGTCCATGGACCACTGGTTCTTGGGGTATCTGTACCAAATATTAATGTCCATGGACCACTGGTTCTTGGTAACTGTACCAAATATTAATGTCCATGGACCACTGGTTCTTGGTAACTGTACCAAATATTAATGTCCATGGACCACTGGTTCTTGGTAACTGTACCAAATATTAATGTCCATGGACCACTGGTTCTTGGGGTAACTGTACCAAATATTAATGTCCATGGACCACTGGTTCTTGGGGTAACTGTACCAAATATTAATGTCCATGGACCACTGGTTCTTGGTAACTGTACCAAATATTAATGTCCATGGACCACTGGTTCTTGGTAACTGTACCAAATATTAATGTCCATGGACCACTGGTTCTTGAGGTAACTGTACAGGTCACTGTCAAGTCCAACTGACTTTAATTTAAGCTGATAATCAGCTGTTATCCCGTCTTCTCCACTAGTTGCAGCTGTTTTTACCACTCAGTGTGAGTAAGGGGGCTGGTCCAGTGGGGAAGTGACGTCAATGTAGACCCTCTATACATAATATTTGTAAATAGAAATATTTTATATAGTTTCCACAACCATGAAAAGATCCATCCATCTTCTCCCGCTGCTTCATGCTGCTCAGTGTGTCGGGGGGTCGGCAGGTCTGCAGCCACAGAAATGAGATGAAAGGATTTCAGAATAAATGTTAGATATTCAGGGATGTATTTGGCTTTAATATAACAGTTTTAATCCCTAAAATGCCAATACAGTAAAAGACTGTTCAATCAGGTTCATGGCTTTCATTTCAAAAATGCACCAACACTGACATCTGCAGGTTGCTGGTCATTAATGCATCTGAGAGCAGCCTAGTCCAGGTCCAGGTCCAGGTCCAGATCCAGTCCAGCTCCAGGTCCAGATGTAGATCCAGTCCTGGTCCTCCATGGGCTCCACGCTACTCTGCACGTGTTAGATAAAACTGAACACAAGATGGCATTATAAACCTTGTAAAAATAACAACTAGAAGTGGTAGAACATGTGAGCCGGTCCTGCAGGGGTCTGTCTCTGAAGTAATGCATCTGTGATCGCCACCAAGACTTTGTCAGTTATATTGTACTATCAGATCTTATTTTAGAGATAGGAAACTGAATAAGCTTTTGCTTGACTATGAAAATCTTCTTGACTGCAGCAGGTTTTCAGTAAGTATTAGTATCAACGGCCACATCCATCCAGATATCCAGTTTACTCTGCCCTCTCCGTGCATTTATGCAAGGCAAGTATATTTGTATAGCACAATTCAACACAAGGTAATTCAAAGTGCTTTACATCAACATTAAAAGCGGCAAGACGCAATTAAACAGTAAATAAAAAATAAAACGAAATCAAATGATAAGAAAAGAGGTAAAATAATAAAAAGCACAAGTTGTTAAAAAGTAAGGGCAGTAGAGTCCAGCAGGTTCATCTCATTCTTACAATGGCAAGAATTACATTTCTATACGGTCAAAACGTACAAAGACCGGGTCAAATACAGTATTACAAAAGTAATCTGTAACAATTTGTAAAGTGAATTAAACCAATTTGACAATTGTACATCACAATGCCTGCATTCAGGGTGAAGGGTGATACCATGTGTTGTTATTAATCTGAGATCATATTAACAGCAGCTATGTTTGTGGTGACGTCCTACCTGTTTATTATTACTCTGCCAGAAAATAAGAGCCATCTCTTCAGAACTTACAGTCATGAATCTGGACAATGAAGCAAATATGTTGGTTGGTCACAGAAAAACAGTGACGTTACAAAAAAGTGTGAAGAGTGACCACAACGAGTTCTGTTATCCCTCAAACAGAGTCAAAATATAAGTAGAAGAGTGGATGTACGGAAACTCAAATCCAAACTGACATGAGGTGAGTTTCGTTGACGTTTTTTTGCAAAACAAAAGCGAAACTTTGAATTTGGGACAAAGCTACTGCTAAAAAGGCTTGGCGTTTCCATTGAATGGTGTTTTTCTTTTTATGAGTGCAACTCTCCCATTAAACCAATTTGACAATTCTATGCCACAATGCCTGTTTCCAGGTCTTATTCCATACCTCTCGCACCTTATTCACAACACATTAAACAGTAAACAAGTTTAAGAATATAAAAAATGCTTGGTACATGTACAGTATTTACAGGACTACGTGTGGACGCACTTTTCCATTCAGTCAGAAGAGAAAGTGCGTCCAAACCTTCGACCTGTAGTGTGCATCTGCAGGATTATTGAGCAGAAGTACCACCACAGTAGTAATTGTAGTATTATTGTAAAGTAATGATAATGTAATACTATATATTATAATTACTTCTATTATTACATACATACATACATACATAGTAGCACAACTAAATGCTGGGCGTTTGTTTTGGTTTGTTTTATTTTTGTTTGCTTTGATTTGTTTTGTTTTTGACTATATTTATACAATTGAGTATTATATCACTATATTGAATTGTTATTAAAGTAGAGGAGTTCGGTTATGTGTGTTTTATAAGTAAGCTTATTGAAACTCTTGTTATATGTAAGAATGCACAGGACTGTTTCAGAAAATTAGAATATTGTGATAAAGTCCTTTATTTTCTGTAATGCAAAAATGTCATACATTCTGGATTCATTACAAATCAACTGAAATATTGCAAGCCTTTTATTATTCTAATATTGCTGATCATGGCTTACAGTTTAAGAAAACTCCAATCTCCTATCTCAAAAAATTTGAATATTCTGTGAATCTTAATCTTAAACTGTAAACCATAATCAGCAATATTAAAATAATAAAAGGCTTGCAATATTTCAGTTGATTTCTAATGAATCCAGAATGTATGACATTTTTGTTTTTTTAATTGCATTACAAAAAATAAAGAACTTTATCACAATATTCTAATTTTCTGAGACAGTCCTGTATGTAAGATTCAGGGGTAGGACTCAATAAGTGTTTACTTCATTCCTACTCCGTTGTGAACATGTTGGTGGATCTTGCCTTCTGTCTGCAAACATATACATATGTATATATATTTGAACTTTATTTGTTTTACTTTTTTGTATTCCTTTTTTTAACAAGCATGTTCGAAATAAATCTTTAAATCAAATAATAGGCCACAGTCAGTCAAAGAGGGAGAAAAAGATACATAACTGGTAAGATACACTGACATGACTTTTACGTTAGGTATGGAACATAAACCACCTGGCAGATTGAACCATGAAAGGATACGCTAAAAGGTTTCCTTGGAAACGAAGGAAACATCAATCATCTGGGGAATGACAAGGATGAAATCAATAGTAGTGAGCAGGAAGTTTCAAAAAGTGATTCCAGGAGGGCCAAACCCTGCACCTATGACAGGAAGTACTGTAGTCAGCAGAGGGGAAGATTTATGTCCTCTGGTTCAAGGGAAGAACAGGAATATTCTCACAGCAGAGTGATGTGAGCAGTGTTGACCCAATGCTGAACGTACTTATGGTGGGTTGACTCTGATTAGCTAACTCAGTGGGTGAATCCTCTGTGGGAAACACAAACCCTGCCAGGGCTGTTCTCAAAGCCGAGTTGATGCATGGGCTGTAAGTTCAATTACATTCAATTCAATTTTATTTGTATAGCGTCTAATACAACAGATGTTGTCTCTAGGATCTTTCCAGAGACCCAGAACATAAACCCCTGAGCAATTATTACATAAACAATGGCAGGTAAAAACTCCCATAGTGGGAGAAAAGCCTTAAGCCAAACAGTGGCAAGAAAAACTCCCCTTTAGGAGGGAAGAAACCTGGACCAGGACCTGGATCATAAGGGGGGACCCTCCTGCCGAAGGCCAGACTGGGGGGGCCGGGGACAGCACACAGCAGCACACAGCAGGCAGGTGGAAGCAGCAGCGGGACCTGAGGGGTCTGGAAGGTTCATATGGGGGCAGTTGTTGTCTAACTGACTTTTAAGGTGGACTATAAAGATGCTGTTACAATAATCAAGCTACTGGGGTCCTGGATAGCTCAGTGGGTTGAGTCCTCGTGTGGGCGGCGCAGGTTTGAGTCTCAGCCTGTCGCTCTATACTGCAATGCAACCCCCCCCCCCCCCCCCATCCTATCTACCTACTTTCTCAATCAAGGTCCCTAGTGCCTTAAAAACAATAACCATGCTACTAAAGATGAATGCCTTTATGTCACAATGTTCATTTGAAAAGGTTCCTGTTTTTCAACTTAAACCAGCTTTGATTTAGTTAAAGTTGAGTGCAAAATATTGGTGCATACATGAAAATGTTAATGTACAAAGTACAAAGTAATTTGTACTATATTTTTACTATGTATAACTGGATAAGAATCGATAAGAAAACCGATAAAGAACACAATCGATAAGCAATATCGATAAGTGGTAAATTCTTAACAATCCCCATCTCTATGCATAATGGTAACTTATTTGGTTGTTATTTATAGTTTGTGCCAGTGGGAGCATGTAGATGTTAAACAGAAGAGGTGCCAGGGTGGAACCTTGGGGAACTCCATGTAGTTCTTTGCAGGCGGACCCTCCACATATCACATATCAGACTGAGACACCGAACATGACCCTGGCGTGGAGGGACAGTAGGGGGTCGGGCTGGGCACCGTAACCCCGACTGCTCTGGTGGGGGCCGGGCTCAGTGGCGCACCATTGGCTGATCTGTTGGGGGGTAGGAAGTACTGAAAGTGACAAACCACTGGAGACATCAGGTGGTTCACTTAGTCAATAAGTCATTTACACTCACTTAATGGCAACTCTGTTCTCTATAACTGTCGTCACACCGTGGTGAGGTTGTCTTGTCTTGGGTTTGTTTTGTCCTGTAATTTCCCTCCATGTGGTCAAATAGTCTGTGTTCCCCTTGTCTTGTGCCAGAGTGTCTTCTTCCTTGTCCTGCACCAGAGCCTTGGTCCATGTCCACAGCCTAATCTCCATAGTAATCGCCATAGTAACCGTTTGTTCCTTGTGACGATGATTTTTTTATTTTTTTTTTTATTTTTGCTTGGCTAAATTTCATAGCCCTTCGTTTTCCTTGTTCAAGAGTTCTTTTTTTTTTGTTTGTTTAATAATTCTTACCGTAGCTCAGATTCATAGCACTTTGTTTATTCCTCGTTAAAGAGTGATTTTTTTTTTGTTTAAAGGAGCTTGAGGCTCCTTTTAAGAAATGAGACTCTCTAGCGCCACCCTTCACCACGACGGTCGTCGGGGGTACTGCAGCCAACAGTGAAGCCGGCACGGGAGAACGGGGAGAACGTGCATGCAGCGTCATGTGACGTCACATCCGCAGGACAGCGCGGGAAATTCGGGGCCGAATTGTAGCACATTTTGCAGCACACAGCCTGTTCAAGGCAAAAGAGAGATACACTAGAGGAATCATTCTTTTGGGTTTGGAACGCTTCATCTGACATTATTACTAGAAAACTTAAAATGTATACGGATTTTTTTCATAAATCTTGCCACAATCCGGCCTCAAGCTCCTTTAATTTATATCCTAGCTTGGATTCATACGGTGCGTCCTAAATGCCATACTACACAGTATATACTAAAAAGTACACTTAAGTTCGGCACACTTTTGAGTAAATATCAGTAGTGTGCATTAATTCGGACGTACTACTTCCTGCCGTTGGGAGGAAGTGACGTGTCACAGCACCAGTAGCAGCTGTTACCATGGTAACAGCAGCAGTAGCAGCACCGCTCCGCTCTTTCCGGTTTATTCTGGCCCAAACAAGATGAAATTATATCATACTATTATATACGAATATTATAATATTAATATTATATAATAATATTATTATACTTATGACATATACGTATCACTTAGCAACCAAACGCCGCTGCATTGCATTGTGGGAAGTTTCTGCTTGGCTAGTGTCCATCAATCCACACTAATACATTTCTCCAGAATGAGTATGGATAGTACATACTATCGAGTACGTACCAATGTTTCGGACGCACAAAAAAATCTAACATACTGTTTTTGCTACTCATTAGGGTGAAAGGATGGAGTTTTGGATGCAGCCATAGTTCTTGTTTTTTTTCCTCTTTAAGAGTGATTTGTGTTTGTAGCCAAATTATTCTATATACGCAGGTTTTTCCTCCATACGGAGCATTTTGTGTTTATTTGTTTTTTTTTATTAGTTATTTTTCCCTCCTCTTGGAGTGTTTATTGTTCATTGTTCTCTCTATAGTCAGAGTATAGTGTCTAGTTTTTTTTTTTTACCTTGTCAGCACACATATTAATGATTGATACCATGTAGGTAAAAACCAAAGGCATATATATGTGCATTATTGCTATATTTAATATATATACATATATACGCCTACATACGCATACACATACATACATAAATATACACATACAAACCCAGTGAGTTTTTTTTTTTTGGGGGGGTGGGGGGTGAAATCTACTGCCAATCCAGGAAGCAGGAACACACAGAGGCATGTGTGTGTGTGTGCGTATTTTGTGTGGCTGTGTATGTGTGTGTATGTGTGTGTATACGTGTGTGACTGAGTGGCTATATATGTGTGAATGTGTGTGTGTGTATGAGTGTGTATATGTATGTGTGGCTAAATGTAACTGTGTGTGTGTATGCATATATGTGTGGCTATGTGTGTGTGTGTGTGTGTATGTGTGCATGCATGAATGTATGAATATGTATACGTGTACGTGAGTGTGTGTATATGTCTATGTGGCTATGTGTATGTATGTGGGTATGTGTGTGTGTGTGTGTATGTGTGTGTGTATGTATGTGTGTGTGTGTGTGTGTGTGTGTGTGTGTGTGTGTGTGTATGTGTGTGTAATAAACCAAACAAAGCTCGACCTGAAGTGTATCTATTGTGGGGGAGGGGGGGGAGCAACCCCGCCACCCGCGAGACCAGGGGCCGACCAGGAAGAATCCGGAACACAGGCCACCAGCAACCGCACAGAGGGGAGAGGTAGGAAGGAGCCCCCGTTCACGCACCGTTTCCCCCTCCCCGGGGGGGCCAGCACCACCAGAAGGCACCCCAGGCTGCACGGCGAGCCCCGCCAGGCCCGGGCGTCGCGACCCACCTGTCCCAGGCCGGCGAGGGAGCGCGGGTGATGTTGGACCCCCTCCCGCCCCTGGTGTTGAGTGCATGTGATTAATGCTATAAAAACAGGGAGGGGGAGGACCAAGTATCGATTTGAAATTAGAATATTCTGGGAATCTTAATCTTAAACTGTAAACCATAATCAGCAATATTAAAATAATAAAAGGTTTTTTTAATTGCATTACAGAAAATAAAGAACTTTATCACAATATTCTAATTTTCGGAGACAGTCCTGTATATATTGTGTGTTGCCTAAAAAATAACACATAATGCGAAAGAGGGGTGTGTGTTTTTTTTCCAATCCCTGTACAGTTCTCAGGCTCACATGGTTCAGATGGAAGCGGCTGTGGGATAAAAGAAAAAAAGAAAATCTAATGAATACTACAGCGTTCCTTTCAGATGATCATTTATCGATGGTTCCTAAATGAGAGCCTGCAGGATCCGAAGTAAATATTCAATATAGTATCCAACACTTTATTCCCGGAGGTCTGAGCCCGTGCTGTATTTCAGCTCCGAGAGAGAAACATTAGGAGTGGATCTGTGTGAAAGATCGTCTCAGATTTCACTGCAAACGTGTTCCTTCTCAGAAACAAATGGATTTGTAGTTAAAAAGCCGCTGTCGCATCCAGTGGAGGAGGAGGGCGTTCCCGGGGGGAGAGAGCCTCCGCAGGCTCGGGACGCACTCAAGTTTACTCTCAGGCACGGCTGGATTTCTATAGGAACTTCGCGAAGAAACGTTTAAAGCAAACAATTAAATAAAATAATCAAATTAAAAGCAGAAGAGAGGAGGTTTCCAGCGCGTGTGTGATGAAGTTCAGGACCGGCGGGTGCAGATCTCTGCGGGACTGACTGCAGGACGCATGAGCTCCGGCCAGGGAATGAGCTGCAGGGACACCCAGCATGGTAGGATTATCACATACCAACATTTACCTGCAGGGACACCCAGCATGGTAGATTATCAGATACTTCCATTTACCTGCAGGGACACCCAGCATGGTAGGATTACCAGATTATACCAACATTTACCTGCAGGGACACCCAGCATGGTAGGATTATCAGATTATACCAACATTTACCTGCAGCAGGGACACCCAGCATGGTAGGATTATCAGATACTTTCATTTACCTGCAGCAGGAACACCCAGCATGGTAGGATTATCAGATACTTTCATTTACCTGCAGGAACACCCAGCATGGTAGGATTATCAGATTATACCAACATTTACCTGCAGGGACACCCAGCAGGATTATCACATACAAACATTTACCTGCAGCAGGGGACGCCGAGCATGGTAGGATTATCAGATTATACCAACATTTACTGCAGGAACACCCAGCATGGTAGGATTATCAGATTATACCAACATTTACCTGCAGCAGGGACACCCTGCATGGTAGAGATTATCAGATACCAACATTTACCTGCAGCAGTTATTTGAGTCTCACAGCCTTTACCACACTACTTTGTACAGAAGAGTATTAGGGCAATCCAGGAGAAAAAATATTTGAGAGGGGAAGATTTTTTTTTATTGTGCACTTTGAGAAAAAAGTTGAAATGTTGAGAAAAAAGTTGAAATGTTGAGAAAAAAGTCGAAATGTTGAGAAAAAAGTTGAAATGTTGAGAAAAAAGTTGAAATGTTGAGAAAAAAGTTGAAATGTTGAGAAAAAAGTTGAAATGTTGAGAAAAAGGCGAAATCTCGACTTTATTCACTAAATTTTGACTTTTTTCTCGAAATTGTATTTCAACATTAATCTCGACATTTCGACTTTTATCTCAACATTTCGACTTTTTTCTAGAAGTGCACAGTAAAAAAATCTTCCTCCTCTAAAATATTTTTTCTCCTGCATGGCCCTGATACTCTTCCGTACTTTCTTGACTTAAATGACTCCTTACAGGAGCCATTGACAATGAATAGGATGGAACTCACACATGATCGATAGCAGCAGTGAACACTCCCCTCTTTCTTTCTTTTTCTCTTTTTTTCCCCTTTTCACTTTTCTTCTATTACTCCTCAAGGTGCTTTATATCCTGTAAACCTATGGGTGGGTGGGTGGCAGGGGGTGGGAATGGTGGACTCACTGTCAATCTTTCAGCTGAACAATGCACTTTTGCGGATGAATGTGCAAATTGAAGTCATGCATATGTTCTGTACTTTGCATCTCTGTGGGATAAATGTTAAAAACCAATAAAACATATTTACAAAAAAAAAAAAAAGAATTTGAATCTCCGAAAAGAATAGGCTGAGCAAAATGTTGACGATGAACGTTGCATTTGGATCTTCAGAATTCAGCTGTTGTTCAGACGCTGTTTCAGCGGTGTGTCATTTGTTCTCATAATAATGCCGAAATATCAAGATTTACTTCACATGAGCATATTCCCACCTGTGCAACTACTTTTAAAGCAAACCTCTGAAATTATAGTTGGATTTATGTAAATGCATGAACTTTCTGAGCAGCTCTGGGGCAAAATGTTCACAAAGCGATGACCTGCAAGTTTCCTGCTGATCATACTCATATTCCAACATCAGTACTTCAAATGGGCACCAGTGAATACATTGAAAGAAAATACGAGAGTTTCCACAATGATAACTTTACACTTTTCTGCCCCAATTGATCAGTGATCGATGCATTTTGTTTTAAAACGTTTCAGTAAAAATACAAAAGATCAAGTTCTGCTTTTCAAAGCAGATTATCTTATATATAATATCTAAAATTATGTTTCTTAGTACTAACTAGCTACTGTTTTGCACATGCATTTTTTTTTACGTTTTATTTATTTATTTTAAATAATGACATGCACCTCACATGCAACTTACAGTATATTGCAGTGATCTTTCTCTACCTGTGACAGAAGAGAAATGTCCAACGCTGGCTGCCTTCAGGTCTTTGGGCTCGTTCTCACGAGCGGCTGGCCGGCGGCGGCCAAGTTTAATGGAAGAGTTGGCTTATGGGGAATATAATCAACTAACCAACATGTCCACAGTACCCCAACTAAAATAAAGTCACCATAAATAGCCTAAAACAATTCACAAAAAAGAAAGAAGATGAGCAGGGGAACAGTAACACGTATCCTGGACACGCAGTCAGCTATCAGTGATGTCATGAAGTAAAGTCAAAGCAAATAGAAAGTGGAAATGCACCGCATGACCAGAAGTGAAAGGAAATACCTTCTACTGTTAAACGAGTAAAATAAATAAATAAATAAAAAGTCATTGTCTTACTGAAGAGAGTTTGGTTTACATGTCAAAGCGGTGTTTCATCTGCGTTTCAAGGAGCCTTGAAAGTTTCACATTTCAAATTGGTTCCATATGCAGAGCAGACTCGTGGGTTTCAAGTGCCACATGGAAACCGCGAGGGGAAACTCTGCCCATTCTTCTCTTCTCTTCTCTTCTCTTCTCTTCTCTTCTCTTCTCTTCTCTTCTCTTCTCTTCTCTTCTCTTCTCTTCTCTTCTCTTCTCTTCTCTTCTCTTCTCTTCTCTTCTCTTCTCTTCTCTTCTCTTCTCTTCTAAATCGTTCACTAAGTCAACATCTGCTGTTTATACACACTCAGCTGAGCTAAAGTGACAGATTTTCTCAAATATGGTCATTTTAGAGGAAACTAGAGGAAACTCTGTCCGATCTGCAGGGTCTGTACCTACTTTTAAGAGCAAGCTAAAGACTCAGCCCTTTAAGGAGCACTTCTGCTTCTAGTGAAGCCTGAATTATGGTTCCGTGTTAAATCGACGCAGAGCCCACGCTGTAGGGAATGGTGTAGGGTATGCGGCGAAGCGCGCGTACAGTGCCGCGTACCCTACGCCGTAGGCTCTGCGTTGGTGTAACGCGGAACCATAAATCAGCCTTAAAATGCATGCACTTACATCAAGATGGTGTCTTCTTAGACTTAGCTTTCTTTAAAAAAACATATATATTCTAGTACTGGCGTGACAACACCTGTGTCCAACTGGACTTTCAGCCAGAGGTGTATAATCCAGGTGCCATAAAGTAAAAACCCTGCTGTGTTTCTGGATCAGCCTGTACATTTAGAACAGGTGTTTTCACTAACAACCATCTACCTGCAGAGGAGCTGGTTTAGTGATGTGTTGGAACAACTGCTGGACAGGATTTTTACTTTATGGCACCTGGATTATCCACCTCTGCAGCAGTCTGACCAGCACTTATCCAGCTGGACCCTCCTATGTGATTTTGTGCTTATGTTGTTCTCTCATATGTAAGTCGCTTTGGATAAAAGCGTCTGCTAAATGACAGTAGTCATCATCCTTCGACTGTCGTCGAGATCCTAGATGTCACTTCTTTCCATCGGGTCCTGTCGGCCATTGCTGCTCTCAGTTCTTGGAGTGTAAGTCCTGTGTCCCTGGAGATTGTGTCAGGATAAGTATGAGGCTGGTTCCTCTGGATGATTGGGGGAGCCGCCATAGCAGGATGTAGGATATTACTTGATCCGTAGCACGGTAGCAATGACCTGCAAAGATTGCTCTAAAGTGTGCTACAGTTGTTGTTATTGGTGGCAGTTCACCATAGGTCTGCTCCTTGGTTGGATGAGTTTTCCAGGAGATGTTTTTGACACACATGAGGAGTCTTGTCTAGCTACTTCTGCCTCCTATTTGGCCCCATCTGCCTCTTTGTTTAAAAAATTAAATTTATTATCCATCTATGATATTAACATACTTCAATCATGTGCTTTCATTTACAAATGCACTTATCTTGCAAATATGCTTCCAAGTACTTTCAAAGATTTTTTTAAGACCAATTCGCAAATTCATAACTATAATACCAGACAATTTGAGGATCTCCATTCTTCATTCAGTCGTACCAATTGCACTCAGTTCTCCATCAAAGACAGAGGTTCCTCACTCTGGAACTCTCATATACTTATCGCAAAATCTTCACTGTCTATTAATAGTTTTAAACAGAGATTGAAGACCAGCCTTATTGATCAAGCGTCTAGAAGTGCTTCCACTTAACGTGGACTCACTTCTGCACGTGCACACCGAGAAATTGTCTGTTTATATCCATCTTTTTTGAATGCTGTTTTTTTTTGTTTGTTTTTTTGTTCTTGCTATTAGTTCAATACAATCTATTTTTCCTGGTGAGAACTTTGAATAAGCCCATTTAGGGCTTCCTTTCTCACCTGCACATATTTTCATGTTTTTTTTATGTTTATTTAAACTTTTGTACCGTTTTTATGTTGTGCAAATAAACAAATCAAAAATCAAATCAAATTGTTTATGTACCGTTGATTCGGTCTTGTAGTTCCTTCTTCATAGTCCATGTCTCAGCACCAGATAATAGGATGCTTTCAACACAGGCCCTGAAGAAAGAGACCTTTGTGGAGGTTGAAATTCCACGACTATTGTATAGTATAGTATAGTATAGTATAGTATAGTATAGTATAGTATAGTATAGCATAGTATAGCATAGTAAACTTCTGACCTATCCACTGCTGAACTTGTACAAGCCACACTGGGGGTGTCCTATGTAGTGGATCTCAGGTTTTTCTACCGGGGTGTCTCGGTTCACAGGGCCCTATATTTTTACACCACGTATTAGCTTGAAGACATTACAAAACCCAAAGAATGTGAAGGCTTAGATTTACCTAACTTCCAGTATTACTTCCTAGCGAATAAACTACAGTATATTTTAAAATGGTCGAAAAATCATTCTTTAGATAGTCAATGGCTGGACTCGGAACAAGTGTTTTGCAATGATCTGGAAATCTCAGATTTACCATTTATTAGTCAAAGCATTAAACATCATAAAGCCTGGTGGGAATTCCTTAAAGTAGCTAAAGTTTCACTTTTTCCATGTGACCGCAAACCCATATGGAACAACCCAGATATCCTGAAAAATGACAAAAAGATGGTAAACTTTGTTCAATGGAGAGACCACGGAATACGGTATCTGCAGCATGTAATCATAGGTGGACAGTTTGTACCCTTTTGTGCACTCACGGGGCCCTATATTTGCCGTCTTTGCTGGGCACACAGAAACCCTCCGTGTCCGTGAGACGGTGAGCTGCTGCACGTAAAACACCCGGGACTGCTGGTGATTGTGTTCTCAGTGGTGGTTTCCTGCTGCTGCAGTCCACCTCTATGTCTGAGGGGGAGACAGAAAATAAGTAGGTAGGCATACTAAATGAATGTGACTATACACATTTACTCCATAATCTTTGAAAATGGGAGGCGTGACTTGTTTGTAAATGGCAACTGTGCAAGCTCTGAGAACCTTTTGTCTTCGTCATCTCGGACCAACTGGGTTGCACTGAACTGAATTTATATGTTGGGTGCGTAGATGCTCCCATGTAAGATTACTTTAAATATTAAAAGTTCCAATGGAAATGTACCTACTTTATTTAAAATTAAATGAACAGAGCAAGTTTAAACTAAAGGTAATATATGGTATATATATGGAGGTATTTGACTGTAAGACCTTACTTGAGCTACAATTCATATACAAATAAATCTCCTGCCACAGACGCACGTTTTAGTTACATTTAGATGGACAGAACTGAATCTCTGTCTCCACTACTACGCCTAAAGAGACCAAACAGATCGAATGTTTCTGCAGAATAGCAAATAGGATTGATTTATTTTGAAAGGAAGTTGTGAGGAGTTCAGTCATTCAGTAACTCCACTGGTCCCTTACATCCTAAAACTTAGGTTGTTTGACTGTTGAGGTGCTTTGGTGTGTCCCACCAGAAGTAGACATTTTGGTAGATTCAAGATTTACTGAAGAGATTATATCTCTTGACTGGGTTGAGGACTCTTCGTTGTCCCACTGGTGGAGATAGAGGAGGTGTCTGGAGCAAACGGAGGACTGGGGAGCTGTTTAGGCAGTTTGATGCCCAATCCCACATTAGCATTTGTAAATGGATTGAGGATAAAAGACTTTAAGAAGGCCTGTTATGAAAGATTTGGTGTTGTTCTTCATGACCATCATAAACCGTATCGATACATTGTTGTTACTGTATTTCCAACCAGAACTGCATCAAAGCTAACATTTTAACCTTTAACCTGGTTCACACTGTCAGATGTTAGGTTTGGATTTGCATTTCCAAAAGATATGGGGTATGTAAACCAAAAACCCTCCACAACACGTCCATAGTATCTACCAGTTACAGTAAAAACTTCCTCTTTTCATGGGGTGGTAAAGTCCCATGCAAAGGTTAAAGAGATAATAGTGGTTAATTGTACATTGTTAATGTATGTTAACCAAGACAAACAGGACTCTGCTGAACGAGAGAGTGTATCACGTGATGCTCGATGAGCAGGCCCGTCGGCAGTGTTGTGCATGAACGCGTTCAAATGAATGCGTTCATTTAACACGTTCATTTCTGTGAGAACGTTGAACTGAACGCAACATATTTGCAAATAAAGAACTTGAACCTGAACTTGTTCATTCTGCAGATCATGAACTGGAATTTGAACTGTTCAGATTATGTGAGTTTCAGCTTCACTGTTTACGTCCAATTATTATGGAATACATTTCACCAGTGGGCGGTGCACATTTAAAATACTCGACAAGACGACGACTTCACACTACATTACCCACAATGCAGTGCACACTAGCATAGAAACGGGCACCAGCTCCATGGTAACGGCGGCCCGAGCCGGTGCATCTTTACATGACCAGTGAAGAGAGAGACGTTGCAGACGCAGCGTCAGCGAGACGTCAGATGATGATCCTTATCATTATCTGCAGGAATTTTACACATCGTCTCCCAAAGAGTCCGACGGTAAAAATCTAACCTTTCTGTGCAAATGATGTCCACCTGCGCTGAGAAAACAAGTCCTAACATCTGCCTCGTCAGCTTCACATTTGAAACGTCATGGGGAGTTAAAGCATCCGTCCAGTGTGAGAAAATATCTGCAAGTCCTTGACAATCAAAAAAAGTTCCCAGAAAGACCAAGAAGACCCCACAGCCCCAAACGACCCCAGTCACTGCTGCTCCTTCAGGGGGAGGATTTACCTGCAACAGGTAGAAACACTGATAATGGACTACATTGTTGGAGATTTACAGTCTCTGAGTAAAGTTGAAAAGCCACTAGGACAATAATGATTGTTTACAGTGAACAGTTTTAGGATAGGGGGGCGTTTCATTCGTACTTCTCACCTAAAAATATTGAAATGAACTGAATTTGAACTAGTTCAAAGGAAAATGGTGAACTATGAACGTGGACTATTCATTTTTAAACTATGTGAAATGAACTTTGAACTAGTTCATGAGAAGTAGGAACTTGCACAACACTTCCCGTCGGAGAGGGCTGATTCTGCTCAAACAGCCAAAGCTTAGAAATGATGATGGTAGCTGGACAACACGTTCAACTCGATAGGAATGTCAGCGGCCAAACCTGAGAAAGACCTCACAACAGCATGTCTGTTGTCTTGGCTGATCAAAGTGGAATGCAGTCATTATGAATGGTTTTGATGGATCTTGGCCTCTCTTCACAGTAACTTATGAGAAACAGTGTCCGTAGGATGTCATGCATCACCTTCCAATAACTTTACACTGATCTAAACAGCTCAATTTATATCCAGAAGTCCTAGATGCATTCCATGCAACATTATAGTTACATTTAAATAAAATGCTGCTAAGAAAAACTCTTAAGGTTTAAGACGTATTCTAAGCAGGTAGGTACTGAAAAGGTCTGACCACATTTTTTCATGTTGTAACAGCTTCTCAAAGATGTTCTGTTGCAGTGCTGAATGTTGATGTCATGTCGACCATGATGAAGTGACAAACATTGATCAACAGAATGAAGTGTATCATTGCAGTTGTGAGTAGTAAATACTGTAGGGAGGATTGGACAAAGTACCAACACCATATCAGAAAATAGTCAGAAAGGGCTGTGTAAGCTCAGGGAAATCAGGAGGAGACATTTCTATTTTCAAACACGATTGTGGTTTTCCATAAATACAATAGGAGAAAAAGTGATTATTTTGTTGCTCGTTCCTTGTTCAGTGTATACCGCGTTGCGGCTGTTAGTTTCAGCTGGTAAAAAGAGGTCATGATTCAGATTCTTAACCCATGTGCTGTCTTCAGGTCAAGGAAGGAGGAAGAGAAGAAGGGAGGAAAGAAGGAAGGAAGGAAGAAGGAAAAGAAGGAAAGAAAGAAGGGAGGAAGGAAGGAAGGGAGAAAAGAAGGAAGGAAGGAAGGAAGGAAGGAAGGAGAGAGCAGGAGGAAAGAAGGAAGGAAGGAAGGAAGGAAGGAAGGAAGGAAGGAAGGAAGGAAGGAAGGAAGGAAGGAAGGAAGGAAGGGAGGGAGGGAGGGAGAAAACAAGGAAAGAAGGAAGGAAGGGAGAAAAGAAGGAAGGAAGGAAGAGGAAGGGAAGAAGGGAGGAGAGAGCAGAAGGAAAGAAGGAAGGAAGGGAGAAAACAAGGAAAAAAGGAAGGAAGGGAGAAAAGAGGAAGGGAAGAAGGAAGGGAGGAAGGAAGGAAGGAAGGAAGGAAGGAAGGAAGGAAGGAAGGAAGGAAGGAAGGAAGGAAGGAATTAAGGAAGGAAGGAAGGAAGGAAGGAAGGAAGGAAGGAAGGAAGGAAGGAAGGAAGGAAGGAAGGAAGGAAGGAAGGAAGGAAGGAAGGAAGGAAGGAAGGAAGGAAGGAAGAAAAGAGGAATGGAAGAACGAAGGAGAGAGCAGGAGAAAAGAAGGAAGGAAGGGAGAAAAGAAGGAAGGAAGGAAGGAAGGAAGGAAGGAAGGAAGGAAGGAAGGAAGGAAGGAGGGAGGGAGGGAGGGAGGGAGGGAGGGAAGGAAGGAAGGAAGGAAGGAAGGAAGGAAGGAAGGAAGGAAGGAAGGAAGGAAGGAAGGAAGGAAGGAAGGAAGGAAGGAAGGAAGGAAGGAAGGAAGGAAGGAAGGAAGGAAGGAAGGAAGGAAGGAAGAGAAAGGGAAGAAGGAACAGGAGAATTAGGTCATTTTGACCCGAAGACAGTGCAAGGGTTAACACAGTCAAACACTCTTTAATTATTGTATTTGCATTTTGTATTTTTTTGGATATTTAGAAAGCTTACAGTGAATTTGAATAAAGGAAAAAAGTGTGCCACTACTGAAACTTAAGTTGGCATGTTTGCATGCACACCGTTTAGTGTTTATAGGCCACATTCCACTGGTCTGGGCTTTATTTGGCATGTTTGTAGACTCATGCTGTATTACTACCTCTGGTATTTATTTGTCTGTGTGCACAGAGTAAGCTTTTGCTTTATTGTAACACAGGCTTTTGTAGAGAAATGTAATTGAAGACAGAACAATGAAAGGGAATTCAGAGTAGCCAAAGTGACTACAGAGGCACTAATGCTGCCACATAGCCATCTAATACGCTGAGTGGACGCGGCTCCTGTGTAATGCAGCACCCCTTCTGTCAAGCGTACATGAAAAAAAAAGAAACTATGGTCGGGATTTAACAGCATTACAGACGGAAAGCTGTAATAAATAAAGAAACACAGCAGTGTTTATAGTCTATCTTGACAGTCAGCATTTCCGCACTAATAGCTCTTTGTTTGGTTGTTTCTACACCGCTGCAGCTCCTATCCACAAGTAGATGGATCCTTTTTAAAAAAAAAACTACAGCAAACAAACAAACTCGCTGGTGCTGCCGCGCTAGCTCACCAGTTCATCACACTCTCTGGCAGCAGCAAGTAGAAATGAAACAACCATATTGATAAGCAGAATGCTGTAAATATTGCACCTGTCAGAGTTCTGTTTCCAGGCATTTATGATACGCCTCTACCTGCAAAGTCAAAGAAAGGTAGATCAAGGTACAGTGAGGTGAAGATAGATACACCCATTTCCAATTCTAAAGCTTTACATATTAAAACATAGTAAAAGAACATGTTTTTCCTATAATATAACGCAAATGCATTATTTATTTAAACAAAAACTAATAAAACTGCAGATAAAGGATGTTAATAATGAATTGACTGTTGATTATGGTAATAAATAAATGGTTAAACAAGTGAGATGTAAGAACCTGTGCCTGATGGACTAACATTGCATACCGTAATAGAAGTGAAATGTGGGGCTTTTGGCAGTAAAGATATGGACATAATGTTAGTATATGAAACTGAGATACTGTGAATAATCTTTATTATAATAATATTGATAATAATAATAATATTGTTTATTATATGGACCTTTCTAGCACTCAGGGACACCGTAAAGACAGAAACAAACAAAATCAAATGCTGTATTTTTAGTCAGGGAAAGACAGAAGTCTCAAACAGATGAGTTGTGAGCGTGGCTTTAAAGAGTGGAAGTAAAATGATATTTCTGAGCTCAGTAATGAGTTCCAGAGCCGGGGAGCAGAGCAACTGAAAGCTCTGCATCCCATGGTGGTGAGATGGGCGGTGGGGACAGTCAAATGGATGGAGGAGGAAGAACGGAGGGAACGAGAGGGAGTAGCAACACGTGAAGCAGGTCAGACAGGTTATGGGGGGGGCGAGGTTATGGGTGACCTTGAATGGTAACAGGAGGATTTTAAAGAACTTGACTGGAAGCCAGTGGAACTGCTGCAGGACAGGGGTGATGTGATGGGTAGAGGGGTTCTGGTGATGGTAGAGGGGTAGAGGGGTTCTGGTGATGGGTAGAGGGGTTCTGGTGATGGGTAGAGGGGTAGAAGGGTTCTGGTGATGGGTAGAGGGGTTCTGGTGATGGATAGTGGTTTTCTGGTGATGGTAGAAGGGTTCTGGTGATGGTAGAAGGGTTCTGGTGATGGTAGAAGGGTTCTGGTGATGGGTAGAGGGGTTCTGGTGATGGTAGAGGGGTCTGGTGATGGTAGAGGGGTTCTGGTGCTGGCTAGAGGGGTTCTGGTGCTGGCTAGAGGGGTTCTGGTGATGGGTAGAGGGGTCTGGTGATGGTAGAGGGGTTCTGGTGCTGGCTAGAGGGGTTCTGGTGCTGGCTAGAGGGGTTCTGGTGATGGATAGTGGTTTTCTGGTGATGGTAGAAGGGTTCTGGTGATGGTAGAAGGGTTCTGGTGATGGTAGAAGGGTTCTGGTGATGGGTAGAGGGGTTCTGGTGATGGTAGAGGGGTCTGGTGATGGTAGAGGGGTTCTGGTGCTGGCTAGAGGGGTTCTGGTGCTGGCTAGAGGGGTTCTGGTGATGGGTAGAGGGGTCTGGTGATGGTAGAGGGGTTCTGGTGCTGGCTAGAGGGGTTCTGGTGCTGGCTAGAGGGGTTCTGGTGCTGGCTAGAGGGGTTCTGGTGATGGTAGAGGGGTTCTGGTGATGGGTTGAAGAGAGATTTGTGAGTGAGGCCAAACAGCAGTGAGTTGCAGTAATCCAGGCGAGAAGTGACAAGGCTGTGAACGAGGATAGCAGTGGCACGGGGGGTGAGGGAGGGTGGAGGCGGTTAATGTTAGAGGTAGAAGTACGCAGACCAGGTAATGTTATTGATGTGGGACTGGAAGGATAAAGTACTGTCGAGGATGACACCCAGACCCTTAAGCTGCTGGGAGGGGGAAAAGAGCGATCATCAATAAGAAAAAACTGTCAGTCTTGGGTAGTGTTGATTTTGTACCAATGAGGAGAATCTCTGTTTCATCACTGTTAAGTTTGAGGAAATTTGAAGAAAACCAAGACTTTATTTCTGCCATGCGGAAGTGGAGGTAAGTGAGGGAGGAGGGTGGGAAGTTGGAAGTGGGTTTACTGGTGAGGAAGAGCTGGGTGTCGTCCACGTAGAAGTTGAAATTGTATTGTGTATTATATTTGTGGAAGATATTGCTAAGGGGAAGGAGGTAGACGATGAAAAGGAGAAGCCCCTGGAACAGAACCCTGGGGCACACTTGTGGCACTAGTACCTACTCAGCCCGACTCGACTCGCCTCCACTCGGTTTGGCGCTATTCCACTAGGGGTCTAACGTGCCGAGTAGATACTTTTCTGTAACTACTCTGCCGAGGTTCTAAGCTGCTGAGTCGGCTGTATCTGACGTCATCACACTACAGGCCACTGATTGGTCGGGGGGTTGGAGTCAGACGTCTGAGTCAGGATGTGACATAATTTCAAGAGCGACTCGTGGATTCTTGTTAATTTTTTTCGAAGAACAATGGCAGGACGGAAATCTGTTCCGTGGTCAAATTCCAATTCCAATTCTTAAACCTGGTGGCTGATGAAAACATCCAGAGAAAGCTGGATGGGGCCACGAGGAATGAAAACATACACCAGGAGCTTTCTCAGTCCATGTCTGCTCAAGGCTACAAACGTCACAGCAGCTTCACTCCAACCCGCCTACTTCTGATCTGGGTATTGAAAAGAAAACGAGGGCAAGTGGAGTCGAGTCGGGCTGAGTAGGTACTAATGTAAAAGCGCCATTGGAGTGACAGGGGAAGGCTGGGATGTGAAAGATTTAGCCTGAACGAAATGGGTGTGGCCTGAGAGATAAGTTCAAACCAGTCTAGTGGAGTATGATACCAATGGAGGACAGTGTATTGAGGAGAGTGGTGTGAAAAATGGGGTGGAAGGCCGGACTCCGGTCAAGAACAATGAGGATGGGGAGTAGTCCAGAATCAGCTGGCATGAGGAGGTCGTCCGTTATTTCAGGAGTGCAGTTTCTGTCCCATGGAGGGAGTGAAAACCAGACTGGGACTGTTCACACAGGTAGTTGTGGGATACGTGGAAGTGGAGTTGAATAGCAACTGAGTTTTCAATGATCTTAGAGATGAATGGTAGATTGAAATCACTAAAGTTCAGAATCGTGGTGATTGCAGCAGTTTTTAAAGATGCAGTAGAGAGTGATGATTGAATGATGGCAGAGATGAGGGGAATCAGAGAAGGAAGACATGCTTTAACCAGCACTGTGGGGAGAGGTCCAGTTGACAGGTAGGTGAGTTGGAGTTATGGGTATCTGAAATGTCAGAGGGGGTAGGGAGCTGGACGGAGGAGAAACAATGACTAGGAGAAGGAAGTTCAGATGAGATGTTGCTGGAGGATTCTGAGCAGAGATGCTGGTGAATCTTGAGAATGTGTTTGTTGAAGGAAGCCACAGGAAGCAGTTGAGTAGGGGTGAGGCGGTAGAGTCTGGGGGTTGGATGATCTGGTTAAACAGTAAAATCAGTGACTTGTTGTTACCTTCATTGGAACAGATTACACCTGAGTAATAGCTGGATCGAATCCGAGCAATACAGTCCTTGTGTTGTAAATTAATATGTTTTTTGCATATTTCCTGGTGAACAGTTACACTGGTTTTCCTCTGGACCCTGTTATAGTTGGTAGTCACGACAGGCTTCTTACTGAATGCAGAGAAGTGAAATACTTTGATGACCAATGGTATAAAAGCACTCCTGTGGTTTTCTGTGGTGGTCTTTGGTAGTCTCAGTCTAAAGCTGAATGTGCTCCATGATGACACTAGAGTAGCATGCAGATGGCAAGAAACAATCTTGATGATTTTGAGAAGTTTCCTCAGCATTCTCCTCTCTAAAACCTCTGAGTCTCAGGCCACGTTTACACGTAGCCGGGTATTTACAAAAACGGATATTTTCCCCTCTCCGTTTTCAAAAATATCCTCGTTTACACGGACTTGCATGAAAACGCTGGTAACGTCATGCTAGCCAATCAGAATCCTGGAAAAAACATCAACAAATGACACGTGTAACTTCCAGTTAAGGCTGATTTATGGCATCGGACGCGCTCTGTCCACACTGAACGTGTTATCGGCCCCACGTTCTACCACGTTCTTTTGATTGACAGCTGAGACTGATTTATGGTTCCGCGTTACACCAACGCAGACCTTATGGCGTAGGGTACGCGGCGCACTCACCGAACGGTGCGCGTCGCCGCGTACCCTACGCCGTAGGCTACGCCGTCGATTTTACGCGGAACCATAAATCTGCCTTTATTCACCCGCCCAAGACTCGCCTTTTATTCGCCCCACCAACCGCCCGTGTGCTCCCTTTGCCAGCTCCCTGGCGATCTCCCTCCAGCAGCTGCCACTTTATTGAGGTTCTTGTATTGAAATTACTTTCAACCGGCTTTCAAAGCGAGCGACAGGAAGAAAATAGAAGCAGGGCGTGCGACAAAAGTCCAGCTCAAAACGACGCCGCGTCGCTCGCAACCAGTGTAGACAGTGCAAATAAAAAATAAAGCAATGGAACTGTTTTTGACGCTGACGCTCGCTCGCGTCGCATGCAGTGTGGACATGGTGACGGAACGAGAGTCTGAGAGAATTTAAAACAGGTAAAATAAAAGAAAATATTGACGGTGGCCAAACAAATTGTAAACACAGGTCGCACTCATGACGCTGCTGGTGACGTTTCTGTCGCATAATGTGACGTAAATCTCCGTTTTCCTCCGTTTTCCTCCGTTTCCTCTGTTTAGACGCGAACGTGAAAACAGAGTTTTTGAAAATCTCCACTTTGGCCGGAGTTTTCAGAAATGATCGTTTTTGGGGGCTTTGACCTCCGAACGGCCAAAACGCATGAAAACGCCTCCGTTTTTGCCCCGTGTAAACGGGGCCTCAAGCTGTACTCCCAGGACAGAGCTAGCCTTTCTAATACGCGTGTTTACTCTGGTCATGTTGGTTCTATTCATATGATGTTACCATCGCAGATGATTTAGAAATCATGCTCTTTTTCATTGACGTAGCAGACATATAATCAGTAGTTTGCTTGATGTTTTGTCATACTAGATCATTTTGGACTGACTCAACATGTGACGGGAAAAACACACAACAAAGGACATTCTCTTGACTTGACGTAATCATGTCCAAAGGTCTGAACATCTGTAAGGTTTTGGTGACAGATGTTGCTCTGTCGGACCATTCTTGTGTTTTTTTTTAGAGTTGTATTAATGTCAGCAGAAGTGTCCAGGCAGAGATAATCAAGAAATGGTACATAGGTGTAATGAAATGTTTATCCAGATCTACTCCTCCTCACTCCTCCTCCACCCACCTTCAGTTCATGAGCTTGTGGATAAATGCCCTGTTAAAATGATTAGTGTTATTGATACTATTGCTCCCACCTTTTAAGAGAAAGAGAAAGCAGCAGTCTCACTGAAGGTGATCACTGCTAAAAAGAAACCTCCCTGGAGGAATGTTGCACAGGTCAGAGCTGAAACAAGAGAGCATTGAAAAGGTGAACGGTGGAAAGGTGGTGGAAAACTAAATTACTAATTACTAACAATAGTTCATTATGACTTTTATGAAGAGGGACTGAGCATATAGAGCTGAGGAATGCAAGGAAATCATATTTTTCTGATAAAACCCTGAGTCAGTGGAGCCTGAACGTCTATCCACCTGTGTCTCTGATGAGTTTGACTCTTTCTTTACTGACATCATTCAGAAAATCAGGCCTGCCTGCTCTTACACCAGGCAGGGGATATGTGCTGCCTCTGTCAGCTTAGAGGAACCAGGACACAATTCTGTCCAGTCACCCATAAGAATCTGGATGATGTCATACACCAGGAGACCCGAGTCCTCACTGAGACCAGAGAGTGGACAAGAGAGTGGATAAGTCTAGTTCTTAGATCTTTACTGGCTTCCTGTCTGTCCCAGAATACATATTAAAATCCTGCTGGTTTATAAATCTCTGAATGTTCTCAGACCAAAACACATCTCTGATCTCCTGGTCCATGATGAACCAACCAGAACCCTCAGTTCCTCAGGGCCACGCCTACTTCCTGTACCCGGAGTTAGAACCAAACACGATGAGGCAGCTTTCAGTTTTTATGCTCCTCACCTGTGGAACAAACTCCCAGAATGCATCATGGCAGCTGAAACTCTCAACAGCTTTAAGTCCTTTTTATTTACTGCTGCATTTCAGTAATCTCCCACAATGCACTGCAACCTTTATTTCTTGCATTTATTTGTTTCATGTTTTCACTTTGAACCATCTTGTACATGAAATGTGATATATAAATAAACTTGCCTTTCCTTTAAATGTCGGTCATGGTTGGTGCAGCTGGATTGCAGCTGATTTTGCTCAGGGTCCTTTTTTATGAACATGTCTCTGATCATGTCCAAAATACTTTCTTTTGTTTGTATAATAGAGTCCAAGTAGTCCTCTGAGATCCTTAGCAAGCACTCAGCTGAGTTTGAACCAAACAGGGTAAAAATGCAAAAAAAAAAAAAAAAAAAAAATGCACATGGCTTCTAAGCTGCACACATATGGAATAAACTTCCTGATAATAAAAGTTAAACTCAAGACTGCTGTTTAGCCATGCCTTTGTTTAGTCGGGTTTCACTGCACCGTTTTTACTTGTCTGTCCTAAGCTCTGTTTTATTCCCTTTTCTGTCCAATGTATATTTTTTGTGATTTTTAGTATGTATTTTATTTGCATTCTTTTTTTCCCCCATTTTTCTTTCGTCTCAGTGTCTTTGTAAAACTCTTTGAGTTGCCTTTGTGTATGAAATGGGCTACACAAACTGCTGCATCTGAACAGTTCAGATTCCAGTTCGTGATCTGCAGAATGAACAAGTTCACGTTCAAGTTCTTCATTTGCAAATATGTTGCGTTCAGTTCAACGTTCTCACAGAAATGAACACGTTCATTTGAACTCGTTCATGCACAACACTGCATGGTTGGCAGTCGTATGAGGTTTGGAATGATATGCTTTGTCTCTTTAGAGAAAAGGAAATATATATATATATATATATATATATATATATATATATATATATATATATATATATATATATATATATATATATATATATATATATATATATACACACAGATATAATGTGAACTTTTGTTGGATTACGACTATTTTTGTAAAAGAACGGCTTAAGCTTCTCCTAATTAAGTTTAATTTCCAAAATTTTTGGTTGCTGTTTCTGCACACGTTATTTTTCTGTTCTGTTCTCGTAGAGCACATGGTTCTTGGTGACGACGTCATCTTGAGTCATTTACTAACTGAAAAATAGTCATTATTCTGAACAGCTGCATTTACTGACACCCCCCAACAGCTCTGCTCGTCTTTTAACTTTTAAATGTTCTTATTCGGTCAGGGATTCGGTCAGATAAATGCCATGTTTCTTACCTGTTAACAGTCGGTTCTAGTGTGTAATCAATACCAAATTCATTGACAGCTGTGCCATTGAACACAATATAAAATTAAAGCTGCAAACAGCGATGAACGGGCCCTCACACTCTTGTGCACGTTCAGGCTGCAGTGGAAGCTTGTATTAATGATGTAGATTCTTCAGGCCTGGACATTTAGCGGATGAAACCACCCACGACTCTCTATATCAAACCATTCAATAGTTATGGCAGAAAGTAGGAACTATCAAATATGGACCAATCAGATGAAGGGGGGGCGCGCTTTTTGGCGTCGCAGGATGGAGACGCACATTTTGATGTATAGCACACCTGGGTGCACGTTACGGTTCAGGCATTAACTGCCGAAGGCAGATTAATTCAAAATGTCCGACTTCCTGTTCAGTTTCGGCCATGGCGCCAAGAGACTTTTCTTTAAGTTGTGACATGATACAGGTGTGTACTGATTTTCGTGCATGTACATCAAACCGTATTGTGGGGCTTGAGGCACAAAGTTTTTCTAGGGGGCGCTGTTGAGCCATTAGGCCACGCTCATTAATGCAAACCATTAAATATCAAAATGTATTGCCAGGCCTGGCTTGGTGCAAAATGTGGTGACTTTTGGGACACGTCTTTTCGTCGAAAAAAGAAAGAAAGAAAGAAAAAGAAAAAGAAGGAAAATTCCTGCAGACACAATAGGGCCTTCACACTGTAAGTGCTCGGGCCCTAATTATAATGTGAATATTTTGAACTATGAAGCAGTTGGAACCTCTAAATATGATATTTTCTTCATTCTCAGTAGCATCAGTATGTGCCCAGTCAAGAATGGGAAACATGCAATCATGATTAGCTTGCTCTGCTCAGCCAGCAATGACACAACTTTTTAGTAACTTAGTAAAATCACTGCTTCATCTTGAGCTAATTTCTTTTTGGGTGGGTGCAGTTTTTCCACGGTCTGATCACCGAATAGTTTTCTCAGCGACTCAGTCTCACATGTTGCCCTCTGTTATCTCTTGGCTTCCACTTCTCTCAGCAAACATTCATTCTCATGCACCACCTTCCTCTAAGGAGAAAGGAATGTGTGCTGGGGAACAGATTTGACTACGTTTGCAGTCCCCTTGTAGCCATATGGAGGGGAGGATTCATGGGCTGAGAAAATAATGACTTTCAGAGCTGCCATCTGACATCTGGACCGCATTATATGGACAGAGATGAAGAGTATAAAACACTTCATTCTGTACACCTTTGTTTTCATAGAGATCAAGGCTTTGAAATAATGCTTTCCCACTACACGGATACGTGGAGACTCAGACGTTAATGCTGCATGATGAATGCACCGGCATCTCCGCAGGGCTTAATGATGTAAGAATTAGGAGGGAACGAGTAATCAGGGACTGTTAAGACTTTCCTGGCCCGTAAGGCTTTTGAAACACATTCTTTAGACACGTTGTTTAGAAGCAACGTCCCTCAAAGACGGATTGAAGTGATTTGCAGAATTCTCGTTCTACAAGGCAAAGCATCAGTAAACACTGACTACGTTTACATACAGTCAAAATTCGGGTTATTGCTAATATTCCGGTTACTGAAACATTCAGAATATTCCGTTTACATGCGTGAGCAAACAGGGTTATCCCTGTTTACATGGTAATTAATCATTCAGGATATCTGGATCAAACCAGCGATGCACGGAGAACATCATGACGCAATTCCCGTCATTTCTGCTTCTTCTTCCTGTATCCAAATTCAAAACAAATGCTGCTTTGCGCAACTTTTCTCTCACCTTCTTGTAAATCTTCTATCCCAGTACTTTCTACCGTCTACAAATGCAGAAATGTTCATATCCTTCATTACATTTATGAAGTGATTAGTCTCCTCCTGGTCTTGGTTTCTCCGTGTTTATAAGAACTTCCTGGACTCAAAAGACCAGGATTCCTTGTGAACAGAACATGCGCAAAAAACAAATTCATGTTCCGTTTGATGGGGATATTCTGTTTGGCGTTTACATGACCCAATATTTGCGTTTTAAAAGGAGTAACCCAGGGGTCATATTCGGGTTTTTAAAAACTTGAATATGAGCAAATTCGGGTTATTCAAAAGGGTTATTGGTGTTTACATGGCCGTGCAAATTTGGGTTTTAAAAGGGTTATTGACTGCATGCAAAACGCAGTCATTGGAATTGAGGAATCTGAAAACATTTCAATGCATGAAAGGCAAGACTGCTCGTTCTGGACATCCTTGATCACCAAACCCTCAACTTAAGAGCATTCATCAATAGAGGATATAGACATGGGCAAGAGGTTGGTATGGAAAGCCGTTGTCAAGATGAAGCCTTCCTTCAAATTAACGTTTCTAAAACAAAAGAGGTTTGCATTGATTTCAGACGTAAATCCCCAGTTCCTCATTGTAGTTATTCTTCACAACCAGCCAGTTGAACTAGTGGCCAGTTACAAATATCTCGGCACTATAATTGATATTATGCTCAATTTTGATGTGAATTGTGATACGCTTTTGTCTGAGGAAGCTCGCTAAATTCCATGTAGAAAAAACCCTGATGAAAATGTTTTAGTGTTTTTATTTAATCTTTTATCTAATTCTGTATCATTTGTTCGTACGGAAATCTTGCCAACAAGGAAAAAAACTCCCTGGGGAGAATTGTGTTGCTTCTAAAGTTGCTGGAGTGAAGTTCAGCAGTCTGCATGAAATGTTTAATTCTCATGTGCTTAAGAAAGAAAAGTCCATTCGCAGGGACGATACTCACCCTCTTAACCAAGAATATAAGCTTCTTCCCTCTGCCCTTCGCATAACTGTTCCTCCAGCTGCAAAAAATAGATATACATTCTCCTTAGTGCCTCTCTCCATTAAGGCTTTGAACGCCTTAATGGAGAAGAGGCGGGAATTGTGGCTCTGTGGTTTAGAACCTGGTCCATGCTGCCATCTGTGATGTTGAAGTTTATTTAAAATGATTTATGCTGATTGGTAGTCTCCCTTTTTATTGTTTCTCCCTCCTTGTGTTCTGTGCACTATGAACTTGGTGCATCTGATGTAGTTTTTCTCTGCTCCATCATGTATGTTTTTATGTCTGAACATGGCTATATGATGAATGTGCTGAATATTTATATCTGCTGCAAAACCTAGTCACCCTTCAAGGGACATATTAATAAAGTGAAGTGAAGTGAAGCTCTGCAATATGGATTTACATTCACACATGCCACTTCAAGGTTTACCGTGCAAAATAGAAACCGTGGTTTAACCTTGTCCACCGCAGCATCAAGGTCCCTGCACTCTGAGGCTTCTAGACGAACCATCACACACTGGAAACCTGCACAGTTGTCAGATTCATCAGTATTCCAGGTCCTTTTTGAGTAGGGCTGGGGATCCATTCAATATGTTAAGAATCAATTCGATTCCGATTCTTCCGATTCAGGCCAGCATGCAGCTCCTGAAGCTCCGGCCTGCAAACATGCACAAAAGAGAAAAAAGGGGGGCCAGCACAAGAAACTACAGGACATCACCTCCCAGAATGCTGATAGAACTGCTTTGAGAAACATCGTGGGGCAGAATTATCAAACAGATCCAGGGCAGCAAACAGAGACGGATGAAATCGGTTTTATTTTTTTCAACATTCCATTTAATTTTTTTCCATTTTCGGTTTATTTCTGTTTTGAATTTTTCAGAATTTGGTTTTTAGCATTTTATGCAAATGTAACCCCAAGACAGTAATATAAAGTAATGAAATATAGACAATTTATGCAATTATAACTGAAAACGTATACATATTTAAAGGCAAAAACATGGTACCAGTTATTCTCGTGTCCAACAAAACATTACATTTTTGGGCATAAACAAAAAAATACCAAAAGTTGTAATGTAATGATGTAAAAAAAAAAAAATCGAGCTTTAGACATACCAATCGATTTTTAGGAATTACTGTAATGTAAGAATCAATTTAGAATCAGAAAATTATTTTTTTCAACACAGGTCTATTTTTGAGAGGAATGAGACTAAAGACCTAAACAACCGACTAGAGTGTTAGTATTAGCAACAAAAACAAAAGCCCAGCTCTGTGGTGGTGTAAGATTGCATGGAGCCTTCCTTGACAAAGGTCATTTACACTTCTGTGAAGGCAGCACTAATGCAAAAAAACAAAGCCCCTGATATTTTAAAGTGACATTTGCTGCCCTCTACGTGACATCTTTCCCAGGGACGTCCATGCAGTGTTCAACAAGATAAATGCACGACCTCATTCTGCACTCATCACAACGGCCGTGGAGGAAAAGGGTACGGGGCTGGCCTACCTACAGTCCACAGCTGACCCCGAGAGAGAATGTGTGCAGAATTCTGAAATGGAAAATGTGACTTTGATGACCCTGAGCGGTTTCTCACCTTAAGATGGGTTTACAGGGAAAATGGGACAAAATGAGAACTGAAAGGCTTCGTTGCTTCATTGCTATCCTCATTGTTACTGCCTCCACGCTAGCTGGGATGGTGACATTATAAAATAGTATCATCTCTACCGCTCCGACATCTTTTGAAATGTTTTACAGCTTTGAAATGCAAAAATGGATGCATGGTTTTTTTTGACAAATATTTTTATTGACTTTTTCAATTACAGTACAAAGACACAAAACAGAACAAAACAGAACAAGGCACTTTAATATGTATTAAGGTGCCTTGATATTCCAAATGTAGATTTGCAGGCCCTCGCACCCATGTGCACGTTCAGGCTGCAGTGGAAGCTTGTATGACTGGCATGTAGTTTCTTCAGGCCTGGACATTTAGTGGATGACACCAGCCACGAATCTCTATATCAAACCATTCAAAAGTTATGGCAGAAAATAGAGACTATCGAATATCAACCAATCAGAAGAAGGGGCGGGGCTAATTTGCACCAATTTTGTTCAAGGACTCAAAACCAAGTCCAATGACACCACCCACAAGTCTTTATGTGAAACCATTCAAAAGTTATGGCAGAAAGTAGGAACTATCAAATATGGACCAATCAGATGAAGGGGGGGGCGCGCTTTTTGGCGTGCTATCGTCGCCACGGTAACGCTTTTGACTGAGAAAAGTAATGCACGTCGTCGCAGGATGGAGATGCACATTTTACGGTTCGGGCCACATTAACTACCGAAGAAATGGCATAAATTTCGCCAAAATTACACGATTAATTCAAAATGGCTGACTTCCTGTTCGGTTTCAGCCATGGCGCCAGGAGACTTTTCCTTAAGTTGTGACATGTTACAGGTGTGTACCGATTTTCGTGCATGTACGTCAAACCGTATTGTGGGGCTTGAGGCACGAAGTTTTCTAGGGGGCGCTGTTGAGCCATTAGGCCACGCCCATTAATGCAAACCATTAAATATCAAATTTATCACCAGGCCTGGCTTGTGTGCAAAATTTCGTGACTTTTGGGGCACATTTAGGGGGAAAAAAGGCCGTCATTTCGTCGGAAAAAGAAAGAAAGAAAGTGTCACGGCTCAGACAGATCAGAGAACCCAAAAGCACAACACCAGGCAGAATCAGAGTCCGTGAGGCTTTAATACTGGTCAAAGACAGGCAGGGGTCAAACCGGGCAGACAGGCAGATCAGGCAAACAAGTCCTGATCAGGCAGATCAGGCAAAAATCAAAAACCGGGAGTCATGCAGGGTTACCGGCAGGCAGGCAGGCAGGAACAGGACAGAAATCAGGAAGGCTGGAAAGCGAGGCAAAAGCACACGACAATCTGGCAAACTAGAATGTGGAAATGGGCCGGTATATGAGGGGAACTGCTGATGAGGGAAACCAGGTGTGGAGCTGGGTGGGGAAGCACAGGTGTAGGGAATGAGTGGATCTCTGGCTGATTAGGGTGGCAGGATCTGGAAAGACAGGGGAGTGAGTTAAAATAAAAAACTACACTGGGAAACCATGACAGAAAGAAAGAAAGAAAGAAAGAAAGAAAGAAAGAAAGAAAGAAAGAAAGAAAGAAAGAAAGAAAGAAAGAAAGAAAGAAAGAAAGATTCATTGTACACGTTCATAACTGTGAGAACGTTGAACTGAACACAACATATTTGCAAATAAAGAACTTGAACATGAACTCAGATCTGCAGATAATGAACTGGAATTTGAACTGCTTTGATTTGGTTTTATATGAATGATTCTTCATTTTCCTGTTTGCCATTTCTACATTCGGCATGTCTGTTGACTTAGTTCTGACCCCGTTTCATTTTGTTCTCTCACGCTGGAATGTGTGCAGACTTAAACTTGACCTCCCTTTAGTGATCCTGCAGCTCTGAATAATTAAAGGCGCTGGGAGTAACCAGTTGCTTTTCTTGGCTACGAGGGATTTTAAAGGAGCATCAGCAGAGTGTTTGTTTATCAAAATACAACCGCTAAGTCCAGAGCCCAAGAGGTCAACATTTCTTTTTTTAGAAACAGAAATCTCAGGAATGTGGTTAAAATATGCTGCATTCATCTTAGTTTGGAGTCCAGTGCAGCTTCTGGTAGGACTATAGTGTGGGCTGACTATGCATAACTCTTTAATCACTGATGAATACTGCCACAACCGTAGCCTACAGAGGAGTATTAGAGCCAGGCAGGAGGAAAAATATTTGAGAGGGGAAGATTTTTTTTTTATTGTGCACTTCGAGAAAAAAGTAGAAATGTCGAGAAAAAAGTCGGAATGTCGAGATTAATGTTGAAATACAATTTCAAGAATGAAGTCGAAATTTGGCCTTTTTTCCCAACATTTCAAATTTATTCATGAAATTTTGACTTTTTTCTCAACATTTTCGACTTTTTTCTCGAAATTGTACTTCAATATTAATCTCGACATTTCGACTTTTTTCATTTTCTTATTCTTATTCATTTTTTCTCAACATTTCGACTTTATTCATGAAATTTCGACTTTTTTCTCGACATTTCGACTTTTTTCTCGAAATTGTACTTCAACATTAATCTCGACATTTCGACTTTTTTCTCGAAATTGTACTTCAACATTAATCTCGACATTTCGACTTTTTTCTCAACATTTCGACTTTTTTCTCGAAGTGCACAATAACAAAAAATCTTCCCCTCTTAAATATTATTTAGATTTTTCTCCTGCCTGGCCCTAATACTCTTCCGTAGTAGCCCATGTGTGTATGCACGCAAATTAGGAAACCTTGCAGGTGTATGAAGTACACAAACGCAACCACAATTTGACAACTTAATTCCCACTTCACGCAGGAGGATGCATGGGTCATGGTTTTCCTTGATATCGCCGTCGTCTGAATTAAACATTAGCCCCTTAACTAAAACCACATTGCTTGTAACTTTAATGACAACGATGACACATCGGTTCCACTCACGTTCCTCTTCCCCTGCAGCATCTTTTTCATAAGCTCATTGGGTTTTAGGCGCTCTCAGGTCGAGTGATGGAAATCAGTAACGGCAGCAGGAGCTGGTGCACGTGTTTTACAGAGAGTGAGAGGAAAGACAGTAGTCTTCATCTCTTCATTAGTCCGCTTGATCATTCTGGAGGATAACTGGTATAAAAGAAAACAGTGTTGCTTTTTTTTTTTTATTATTCGGAATCACACAAGCATTACAGCAGCATAACATAAGCATAGCCACATTATATCACTACTGCCATCCATTTTTCTTTTTTTTTCTTTTTCTTGTAAACAGAAAAAAGAATAAAAACATAAACATGGGGTGTTTTCATTAAGATAAACAGAACAAAAAAAAAAACTTTATGTAAAGACAAATGGGTACGGTAAATTAAATACATCTCAAACAAAAGCAGGGCGTCTCAGAGAAATATAACTTTTCCAATCTTCCCAGATTGCTTCAGATTTGGCCTCATAGAGAACGTTATCCTCTCCATTACAAAGATATCATAAATGATGTCGTACCAATCGTCTAATGAAGGAGAATCTGGTTTAAGCCAATTCTTGGTAATAGCTTTTCACACAGCTACACTTACCAAACCAAACAGGTATCTTGATTCCACAACCACAGATACAAAGGGCCTGATTTACTAAAGGTTTGCGTGTGTAAAAACGTGTGCAAACTTGACAGCACCCGCAAACCAAAGTGCCAGCTGATCTACTAACAGCGTGCAAAGAGGACTGCGCCTCTCAAATGAGCAAAATAGCACACGCTGTTCATTTAGTACTTTTGCCCTGATGAATAATCAATATGGGGCGTACCCGCCAGAAATCGCTAAATACTGGCAGGGGAAGATGCAAATAGGTTAATTTACCACACGCAATGAGATTTACCAAGCCTGAAAGTTTTTGCGGGGATTGTGATTGCGTCTGTATTTAATACGTTCGAAAGGAAGGTGCTAATCTCCACATGCAAAAGGAGAAATATTTTATTTGAATGTTAAATCGAGTATTATTCAGCAAAAGGTTGCCACAGGAGGCACATTCATTTTTTTATTTGTGATAATAAATAAATCACGTGTTTTCATGGAGAAAAAAGTGTTTCTCATTGTGCGCCTATACTTGTTCTGCAGTCATACCCCGGTGTTGTGCAGTATTCAGCACCCCTGCCGTGAAAAGCACCCCCTCGTCTGACAAAAATGATATTCTCATTCCGTGTCACGTTCTGTTTAGCGTCCAGTTTTGTGTTAATGATTCATGTTTAAATACGCTCATGGATTCCACAATAGTCATACTTTCCCACAATCACAGTCACAGATAACAAAAATCGGGTAAATGGTTATTGATGTCATTAATTAATAGCCTGCTTACTGTGTTGTCTTCCATAATATTTGTAAATATATATAATATAAACTCCTAAGTATGTGTTTGTGTGAGTGTGTATATATAAATATATTGAAGTGTCAGTGTGTTGTTTTTTTTCTTGGTCTACTTATCATTGAATATACGAGGGGGTGCTTTTCACGGCAGGGGTGCTGAATACGGCACAACAATTTGCCTCTTCCACTAATATCTCTAACTCCAACTCGTCAAATTTCATTTTGCGCTCGCAAGCCGTAAGACACGCAACACCTCATTTAAATACTGCGGTTTTGCACCTGTTATCAATTGCGCACGCAATCTTAGTTGATCACCCGCAAAACACACAACAACAGCACGTGCAAACTTTTTCAGTGCACACGCAATTTAGTACTCTTTATTTAGGATCTTAGTAAATCGGGCCCAAAGTGCGCAAACCCAAACAGAAGTTGGTCCCAGTTAAAAGCAACATCTGACCCAAAAATCATCACTAACTCTGAATGGATTTGCTGATTTTAATGGTGTAGAAACACTTTTCAGCACATCTTTCTGCTGACATCGCTCACAACCCTGCGTCTCTTGTTTGGCTTACCCTCTACAAGCTTTACTGGAATTTTCAAGTTCAATTACTTATGTCTCTATTTGAAAATGCATTTTCCAATCAATGTGATCAAGTCAAAGCAATGGTTGAAAAACTGTCGTTCAGGGTGAACTGAAGGAAAGTGTTATTTAAAAAAAAAATCTTTGGACAAGCTCAATGAACTGGAGTGCATTTTTCATTCCTATTTCATTCACATGGAAATAACTCATTATCCATCGTATCACTTGTCAATCAATCTTTATAAGTATAGAACTGTCACATGACCAGAACTGACCAGGGTGCTTCACTATTAGAATCAAATAAATGAGATATCTACAGTTTTCTACCAACAGATGTTTTCAGCACAAGAGCACTTTGGTGCAGCAGGGATGCCAACGTGTCAGTTAAGTCTACATAAATACATTTTAATTTGGACACGTAGAACCTTTGCGGCGATTATGCCTGGAATTCACTCTGCTCATTCAACCCTTTAAAACAAACAGCTAAATAGTTGCACTGATTTGGTTCACAATTTCCTCTGATGTGTAATCTTCCCTTATTCGCCAAGCATGCATCATGTGATTATCACCTAAGATAACACACATTAACACACCTAAATGGTAGACAGCACCAGCAAACGCTGCGGACTTGCTCCTTAATATCAGCAGTGACTGTGTGCAGTCTGCATTTAAGAAATGCTAGCGTCTCCATGCGCAGCAGCAGAGCCGCGATAAGAGCAATCTGCAGTAAGAGATATTTACAGCACAGTTTTAAGCTTTGTTTTACTCGTGTTTTTACTCATGTGCACGGGTAGCTGTGTGGCGTTGGTTTGCAGTGGTGTGATTCTTTCCTGACGAGAGTAGAAACGCCAGTGTGGATGCATATCGTTTTTATTCTGGGGCGAGTTTTTATTCCGAGTTTGCTCGAGTGTGGACATAAATGGTGTTTTCATGTGGTGGACTGGCCTGACAGGGAAAAGAAAGACCGCACCAAAGACACACTGAAGAGTAGCCAATATACGTACCTGATAACACTGAATGCTCAAGTTATCCCTTACTCTCATATTATCATTGAATGTGATAGAAAGTGAATAGTTATGGGCATGCCAACATAATGGCAGGCCCATATTGCGACAGCCTTTCACTAGCATAAAAAAAAGGAAACACACTATAGTTTACACTAACTATAGGCTTTACTAAACAGAAAGGTTTTAAGTTTAGTTTTAAAGGTGGAGGTGGTGTCAGCCTCCTTAACCCAGATTGGAAGTTGGTTCCATAGTAGTGGTGCCTGATAGCACAAACGCCCGCCCTCCAAATCGACATTTAGATACTCTAGGAACTACGAGTAAACCTGCACTCCGAGAGCGGAGAGCTCTGACAGGAACATAAGGTCGTGCAAATTTTGCAGAGCTTAGCTGTTTTGGGTTTTATACGCAAGTAATAACATGTTGAATTGGATTCTGAATTTTACGGGTAGTCAATGGAGCGACGCTAACACTGGAGAGACGTGGTCTCTCCTGCTGATTCCTGTCAGCACTCGCGCTGCTGCATTCTGGATCAGCTGGAGCCTATTCAGAGAATTGCTAATCTTTGAGATATAAGAGCTCAACCTTTCTATGGCTTTGCTCAACACCAGATCACTGGTAAATAAAACATTTTCATTGAATTATTTTTTTCTTTTCGTGGGAGATGTTAATTGACATCACTAAGACTAAATTATATAATCCAGTAGGTTCATGGCTGTGCATTTAAAAACCCTGAACCTACACCAGTTGACCAAATGCACTGCCTTCACTCAAAAAACTAAGGGTCTTACCAAGAAATGTTCTTATTTCTAACCTAAAAATGCCATTACACCTGATAACACACGTCACTTAAAAGGTTAGCTGTTTTTCCCACGAGTTTCAATTGAACTTTCATTTGTGTCAAGCACATTTTAAGTTCTAGTTAAGTTTTAAGTTAAAGTCTTGATAAGATTTTGAGTTTTGGCAGTGTTCAAAATAAAATGAAAGACCTGCTGTATTGGAGCACATTAGGCACTAGCGCTACTTGATGTTTTATCCATCAACGACTACAGACTTTACTTTTTCTCCATTATGTTTGCGGTTGTTTATTGCCCTCCAAAATATAATAGGCTACAGACTGTATCTGTGACTGTGCCACTGTAAAAATACGATAATTTTTAGAATTTCAGGTGATTTCAATATTTATGTCTGCTGTAGATCAAGACCACTGGTCATTGACTTCGTAAACTTTATTGAATCCTTTAATATTGTTCAAAGTGTTAAAGATCCGACTCATGATAAAGGGCACATTTAATTGTTTTTATCGTATAATTTATCTTTGATTTTTGCTGTTTCAGTTCCTTGTTTGAGGGCAAAAATCTGCGCTTCTGCACGCTGTCGGCACATAATAAACACTCATTCTGCATCTCAGTTTTCAGCCATTTATGACTCTATAGATGACTATATGACTCTATAGATTCTGGTGATGTAAGCTTTGTAGGTTAGTAATCACGCTACTAGTGTTGAAGACCTTCTACATCATTTCAATTCTATGTGTGCGGACATCCTTGATTTTATTGCTCCTTTTAGATCAAAACGCACAAAAGCATGTTCAGAACCATGGCGTAACAACTCCAAAAAAGCTCCATGTTTCTAAAGAAGCTCCTTGTGAAGGTCTGTCTACCAGAGGGCTGTTAAGGCTGCTAAAATTGAATATTTTTCCAGTCTTGTTTCCTGTTATATCCGTAAGCCCTGAGTTATTTTTAACATTTTTAACTCCCTTGTAAATCCTTGTGATAACGCTCCAGTTATACCGCCAATCGCCCTATGTGAGAGTTCTTATATTTTTTGTTGAAAAAATATCTGCCCTTAGGTCACCTGCCTTCTCGCCTGCAGGCCCAGCTCTGATCTCACAGCTCCTCCTTTACATGCTGTTTTTGATCAGTTTGAACCTGTATCCCTCCCCTCACTGCATATAGTTCAGCATCTGCGACCCACAAACTCCCTCAGACAGCATCCCTTCTCCTATTTATAAAGAGGTATTCAGTACGGTGGGCCCTGCTGTACTTTTATTTATTAATTCCTGTCTTAGTCCTGGATGTGTCCCAGCTGTCATGGTTAGGTTGTCTTAGGACCCAAGTGCAGGAGACAGAGGGAGGCTGGAGGCAGTAGTTCTCAAAAACAAGGGGTTTATTCCAAAAAGGCAAAACAAGGCGCTGCAAAGCAGGATGAACAAAAAACCAGGATCAAGAAAAAGGTACGAGGAGACATGGAGGAAGACACAGTACGGACCGACAGAGCACAAAGGAATGACAAGACAAGATATACTGAGGGGATAACGAGACATGACGAGACACAGGTGCAGACACAATCAGGGCAGATGGGACACAGGTGGGGCAAGACAGAAACTGAAGGCAAACTGGAGGCTGGGGGAATGTCAACCTTGACAGAACCCCCCCCTCAAGGGACAGATCCCAGATGTCCCATTCGGCCTACCACCCAGGGCGGGCGGAGGGGGCCTGGAGGAGGGCCCAGGCCAACACACGGCCAACGTTCCGGGGGCCATCCTGGGGACTGTGCAGACCTGCGAGACAGCTCCGGGGGTCGCCCACGAAGCCGGGCAGACCGGCGAGAACGCTCGGGGGGACGTCCACGAGGCCGACCAGACCGGCGAGAACGCTCCGGGGGCCGCCCACGAGGCCTAGGCCTGGGTCTTGACGTGGGTCTCGGCGTGGGGCTTGGCGCGGGTCTCGGCGTGGGGCTTGGCAGTCTTGGCGTGGGGCTCAGCGTGGGGCTTGGCGGTCTTGGCGTGGGGCTCGGCGTGGGTCTTGGCGTGGGGCTTGGCGGTCTTGGCGTGGGGCTTGGCGGTCTTGGCGTGGGGCTTGGCGGTCTCGGCGTGGGGCTTGGCGGTCTCGGCGTGGGGCTTGGCGGTCTTGGCGGGGGGCGTGACAGGGATTCCTGGCGGGACTCGGGAACCTGACGGGACTCGGGAACCTGACGGGACTCGGGAACCTGACGGGGCTGCGGGACCGCCCCAGGAACAGAGGGCTGCGGGACCGCCTCAGGAACAGAGGGCTGCGGGACCGCCTCAGGAACAGAGGGCTGCGGGACCGCCTCAGGAACAGAGGGCTGCGGGACCGCCTCAGGAACAGAGGGCTGCGGGACCGTCTCAGGAACAGAGGGCTGCGGGGCCGCCTCAGGAACAGAGGGCTGCGGGGCCGCCTCAGGAACAGAGGGCTGCGGGGCCGCCTCAGGAACAGAGGGCTGCGGGGCCGCCTCAGGAACAGAGGGCTGCGGGGCCGCCTCAGGAACAGGACACGGCTCAGGAACGGGACACGGCTCAGGAACGGGACATGGCTCAGGAACGGGACATGGCTCAGGAACGGGACATGGCTGCGGGGGTGCCCGGGTCCGAGGCGCTGGCTGCGGGGGAGCCCGGGTCCGAGGCGCCGGCTGCGGGGGTACCCGGGTCCTGGGCGCCGGCTGCGGGGGTACCCGGGTCCGTGGCGCTGGCCCCCCCTCGAGGGGCGCTGGCCCCCCCTCGAGGGGCGCCGGCCCCCCCTCAAGGGACAGATCCCAGATGTCCCCAGAGTCCACATCCAGGGCGGGCTGGGGGGGGACACGGGTCCTCGGAGCTGGCTGGGGGGGGACACGAGTCCTCGGAGCCGGCTGGGGGGGGACACGAGTCCTCGGAGCCGGCTGGGGGGACACACGAGTCCTCGGAGCCGGCTGAGGGGGGTCCGAAACCATCACCGGAGGAGGGGCTGATGCGTCCGGGACCACCACAGGAACGTGGGGAGGTGCATCCGAGACCACCGCAGGAACATGGGGAGGTGCGTCTGGGACCACCACAGGAACAGGGACAGGTGCAGGAGCTGGAGCCGGAACAGGCTGGGGCTGGCGCTGGCGCTGACGCCGTCGCCGTTGCATCTGCAGGCTCCTGGGTCCACCCAGAGCCAGGCGTGTTCCCCAAAAGGGGTCCCAACACTCACGCACGTTTTTAGCCGCTTCACGGCAAAGGAAGTCCCACATGGTGAGGTACTCTCCCGCTGGGTCCACCTGGTCGGTCCGTTCTGTCATGGTTTGGTCTTTCTTAGGACCCAAGTGCAGGAGACAGAGGGAGGCTGGAGGCAGTAGTTCTCAAAAACAAGGGGTTTATTCCAAAAAGGCAAAACAAGGCGCTGCAAAGCAGGATGAACAAAAAACCAGGATCAAGAAAAAGGTACGAGGAGACATGGAGGAAGACACAGTACGGACCGACAGAGCACAAAGGAATGACAAGACAAGATATACTGAGGGGATAACGAGACATGACGAGACACAGGTGCAGACACAATCAGGGCAGATGGGACACAGGGGGGGCAAGACAGAAACTGAAGGCAAACTGGAGGCTGGGGGAATGTCAACCTTGACACCAGCTGCTCCCAAACATACTGTTGTGGAGCCTCTTGTCAAATAGAAACATTGGATCCCTCTGTGCTATCTAACTTCAGGCCTATCTCTAAACTACCCTTTTTGTCTAAAGTTTTATAAAAAAAGTGGTTTTTATTCAGATCCAATTATTCCTAGTGGTCAATGACATCTATGAAAAGTTCCAGTCTGGCTTTAAGCATAGCACAGAGACAGCACTGCTGAGAGTTTTTAATGCCATAATGGTAACTATTGACTCAGAGTTTTATTGTGCAGTTAGGTGAATTCACCTCATTTTCAGCCCCTCTCACCTCTGGGGTCCCTCAAGGCTCCATCCTTGGACCAGTTATTTTACAGTTATATTACGTTTTTGATTGACAAAACCTGTTCAAAATAACTCCTACGTTTCTCACAGTCGTACTGGAGGCCATCGCAGCACCATATAATCCCTTCCCAAGATGCTTTGGACCAAGAATAATATTCTCTAATTCTGATGATTTTACTGTTAAAGAAGCTCATAAAGTCTTCACTGCTGAGAGCTGCAGGAATGCACGGCTCAACAGAGTTGTGACTCTTTGTCAGCCTGGCTACAGTGCTGAACAGAAAACGTGGGTTACTTTTGTTATCCTCTATCAACGATGAATAATAAGCTGTTCTGGCTTTGCAAATGGCTTTTTTATATTCTATTAGAATATCTTTCAATTCACGATAAGAGTCTACAGACTTACAAGAGTGCCACTTCCTTTCCATTTCACGCACCTTTGTTTTAAAATGTGGATATCTGAATTATACCAGGGAGTTAAACTCCTATGGTTGGAAACCTTCCTTCCCAAAGGACCAAGTGCATCTAAAGTTGAGTGCAGCTGAGTGTTTTTTCACATTTAAGATTAGATCATTGTTCCCATACGATGCCACAAAACGGTCCACCAGTTCTCTGTACTCAGTCTCTTGTCCATCACTGATAGTAATCTACAGTAATCTGAGTATTTCTGCAGATGGCAGGACGGACTTGTACTGGAAGTCTGAGGTTTACAGCACAAAGGGGAATGATGGGAGTACAGTCCCCTGTGCTGCTCACCACCTGGTCAGATACAACATTCAGTCCAACAAAAAGTGGTCTTTTTGTCATAAGAACACAAGTACAAACAAGTATGTGAAGGATCCTTGTGTTCGTTTGTCTGGTGCACCATAAGAAAACTAGTGCAATAGAATCAAAGTTAATACAAGCTTTTATTATATCATGCTCATGCACAATGTTTTCCGGCCGAAGGTACACTTCTCTCAAACCACATAGGCAGGAGAGAAATGCACACGGTGGTCATCGATCCGGTCCTATTTATACTAAAAAGGGAGGTGTTCTTTGTACGTGAACCCCATCTGCCAAACATATCAGAACTTCAGTGTCCCTGTTCATTGTTTCCTCCTTAGGATGTCAACCCAGATAACGGATAAGACCCATCAGTGTTAACATATCTGTTTCATTGTCTTCACTTAACGAAGAGTAAATATCAGAACTATCTTAACAGCCTAGTCATACAAACTGCAACTAGAGAAAACAGCTGAACTAAAGCTGAACTCCTGAATAGGAGATAACAAATAGAGAAAACCCACCAGTGTAGAATCTTGTAGAAAAACCCTTCAAACTCTTAAACAATTTCATGAAATCCTAACATATGCATGTCGAGACACAGCTCAGGTCCTGTCACCACCATGCGTGGACTTCCAAGACAGTGCTGATCTCAGGCGTTAGCTCAGTGAGAGAAAGTCATTAGAACCAAAGAAGAAAACCACCAAACCGTATGAAAAATAAATCTAATGAATGTATGAGCCAACCACTTAGGGTCCACCTTAGAAGGTCAATACATCAATTGATAGAAAACACTAAATAAACCAACGTTATAGCTTTAGTGAATGTATGCATTTTGGAAGTGTGCACACGTTGTGCACCTGTTCACATGGCTATTGTGTGGCTCCAGTGTTGTGCATGAACGAGTTCAAATGAACACGTTCATTTCTGTGAGAACGTTGAATTGAACGCAACATATTTGCAAATAAAGAATTTGAACGTGAACTTGTTAATTCTGCAGATCATGAACTGGAATTTGAACTGTTAAGATTATGGGAGTTTCAGCTACACTGTTTAGGTCCAACTATTATGGAATACATTTCACCATCGGGCGCCCCACATTTAAAACTCTCCACGAGACGACGACTTCACACTACATTACCCACAATGCAGTGCACACTAGCATAGCAACGGGCACCAGCTCCATGGCAACGGTGGCCCGAGCCCGGTGCATCTTTACACGACCAGTGAAGAGAGAGACGTCAGAATTTCAAACGTCATGTGGAGTTAAAGCATCCGTCCAGTGTGAGAAAACATCTGCAAGTCCTTGACAATCAAACAAAGTGATCAGGAAAGACCAAGAAGACCCAACAGCCCCAAACGACGCCAGTCCCAATTACTGCTGCTCCTTCAGGGGAAGGATTTACCTGCAACAGGGAGACAAACTGATAATGGACTACATTGTTGGAGATTTACAGCCTCTGAGAGAAGTTGAAATGCCACTAGGACAATACATGATAGTATACAGCAGGGTCTCCAAGCCTGGTTTTGCATGTTTTAGATGTTTCCTTGCATCATGACAACTGATTCTAATTAATAGTCCTCATTAACTTGTTATCAAGGTCCGCACAACTCTGTTGATGGCGCAGCTCCTTGTATCACGGTGTGCTGAAGCAGGGCAGCATCTAAAACATGCAGGACAGTAGATAGACTGTAGGTAGGTAGACAGTAGGGGCGGCAGTAGCTCAGGTGGTAGAGCGGGTCGTCCAATGATCGGAAGGTCAGCGGTTCAAATCCCGCTCTGTCCCATTTGCTGTCGTAGTGTCCTTGGGCAAGTCACCTTACCCACCTTGCTCCGTATGAATGTTTGGTGGTGGTCGGAGGGGCCGTTTGGCGCGATATGGCAGCCGCGCTTCCGTCAGTCTGCCCCAGGGCTACCACCACCGGTGAGGATGTGTATGAATGAATAATGATCTCTGTAAAGCTCTGGGTGCCTTGAAGGGCGCTATATAAATCCAAGTCATTATTATAAGTAGATCTCAAGGACCAGAGTTGAAGACCACTGGTATACAGTGAACAGTTATAGGATAGGGGGGCGTTTCATTCGTACTTCCCCCCTAAAAATATTGAAATTAACTGAATTTGAACTAGTTCAAAGTGAAAATGGTGAACATGAACTGTTCATTTTTAAACTATGTGAACTGAACTTTAAACTAGTTCATGAGAAGTTTGAACTTGCACAACACTGTGTGGCTCATACTAGTTTTCCCAGTACCATGAAGCTGTACTTCAAACAATATTTACATACATTAATACTGTATTGTAAAGTTACCTTTAAAAGAATCTGTAATATGTATTTGATTGTGCTTCTGTCTGTTGTGCGGAGCTGGCTGAAGTGGTGTAACGAAAGATCAGTAAATGTAAATGAGCTTAAGGCAGGTGGCGGCACTGATGAGAACTGTGCCTTGTCTTCATCAATATATCTTTTTCAGTTACGTCTCATTTTAAACACAGAGTCAGTGCTTCATTTCGACTCACTCATCATTATCTGCACTAAAAGCCTAATGGAAATGCTTAGTTGCCATAAAATGATGTTGTGACATGTACATTAATACATAACAAAATCTGCTCAGAAATGCCCTAAAGTACAGATTTAATGTGAGCAGAGTCGGTTGCCAGAAAAGCATCTGCAGCACGCTAGATTAGTTGTGAGGCTGTTAATGCAAAGTGGAGTCAGGACGCTGCTGGCCCGGCTTCAAAGACCGGGCTGTGGTATCATCCAACATCACCGCCGGCACATTTGGACCCATTCTTTACACTTGCTTCTATTCTAGCCTCATTTTCAAAAAAAGACCTCCTGAAATTACACAAGAGATGCTATTCAATTTTTATTTATTTTTATTTTTTCCCCAAAGGAGTACAGTAAGTAGTTACCAATGCCTAAGGATAAAGACATCAACAGTCATTTTAGAGAAACAGTTGATGCTGCACATCAGTTTAGGACCAAACTAAGACAAAACAAAATTTGGAAATTACGAGAATAAAGTCAGAATAATATGAGAATAAAGTCGTAAAATTACAAGAACAAAGTCATAATGTTGCGAGAATAAAGTGGTAATTTATGAGAACTCTAACAGGAAGAGCACATACGTCTTTTGTGAAGAGGAGCTGTCTGGTATAGTATAGTACAGTATAGTATAGTATAGTATAGTATAGTATAGTATAGTATAGTGTAGTATAGTATAGTATAGTATAGTATAATATACTATAGTATAGTATAGTATAGTATAGTATAGTATAGTATAATATAATATACTATAGTATAGTATAGTATAATATAATATACTATAGTATAGTATAGTATAGTATAGTATAGTATAGTATAATATACTATAGTATAGTATAGTATAGTATAGTATATTATAGTATAGTATAATATACTATTGTATAGTATATTATAGTATAGTATAATATACTATAGTATAGTATAGTATAGTATAGTATAGTATAATATAGTATAGTATAGTATAGTATAGTATAGTATAATATACTATAGTATAGTATAGTATAGTATAATATACTATTGTATAGTATAGTATAGTATAGTATAGTATAGTATAGTATAATATACTATAGTATAGTATAGTATAGTATAGTATAATATACTATAGTATAGTATAGTATAGTATAGTATAGTATAGTATAGTATAGTATAGTATAGTATAGTATAGTAGTGGTCAGGGCTAGCGGTGGTTCCATCTGCTTCCATTCAAAGAGGTTTTGTTGTTTCTCAGGAAACAATGAGGATGATCATAAAGATTTTCTTCTTCCACAAAAGACACAATTTCTTCCAAGTCTGTGTGGTTCCTTCTTCCAAATAGACGCAGTCGTTTGCACAATCGTTTTAAAGTCCTTATACTGATAATAATTCAAAGCTGATGTGCCAGAAGATTAAGTATTTCCTTATTTGTGAAGCCGATACCAAAATATAACTTCACAAGATGCTCAATATTCCTCATTTTAACACAGAGAGAAGATGCTCTTCCTGTTAGAGTTCTCATGATATTACCACTTTATTCTCATAATATTACCATTTTATTCTCATGATATTACCACTTTATTTTCATGATATTACCACTTTATTCTCATAATATTACCACTTTATTTTCATAATATTACCACTTTATTCTCATGATATTACCACTTTATTTTCATAATATTACCACTTTATTCTCATGATATTACCACTTTATTTTCATAATATTACCACTTTATTCTCATGATATTACCACTTTATTCTCATGATATTACCACTTTATTGTTGTAATATTACGACTTTATTCTCGCAACATTATGACGTTATTCTCGTAATATTACGATTTAATCTCATAATATTACGACTTTATTGTCCTAATATTACGACTTTATTCTCCTAATGTTACTACTTTATTGTCGTAATATTATGACTTTATTCTCGCAACATTATGACTTTATTCTCGTAATATTACGACTTTATTCTCGTAATATTACGACTTTATTCTCGTAAAATTACGACTTTATTCTCATAATATTACGACTTTATTGTCGTAATATTACGACTTTATTCTCATAAAATTACGATTTATTCTCATAATATTACAACTTTATTGTCGTAATTTCCAAATGTATTCTTAGTTTGGCCCTAATACTCCGTCGTAGTTCTGGGAGGGTTATAAAATGCCTTGCTAAAAATTAGAAGACCATTGTTCTACAGTCCAAAAGATTATTGATAAGTAGGAAGTCGAGACAGTTGCTAATCTTTCCAGGAGTGGACGTCCCAGCAAGTTAACCTCACGGTCAAACTATACGACGCTAAACGTAGTTGCAAAAGAAACCAAGTAGCGTGTTAGATGTTACAATTGACAACAACATAATTTAGAAAGGAGGGGTTGATGGAAGAAAACCACAGCGCACGAGTTCTGGGACGCTATCCTTTAGAGTGAGACTACAATGGGGATATTTGGCTGAAATGAACAATGCTGTGTTTGGAGCTGGAGGCTCTGGAAGCAGCTGGAGGCTGCAGCATGTGCTCTGCAATTACAGCTTGGCTCATGCAGTGGAGCCTTTATTCTAACAAACCAGCAAGTCCAAGATTCTCCCGCTCAGGAGAGAAAATGCTGTAGTGTTCTGTTCTTCTCCGCCTATAAAATATAATGTAGATACAGTGATTCATGTGTGAAGAATATACAGAGGAGGGTTATTTTAAAATCATCCTGTAGGCATTATACTATTATAAACCTACGCCAAAACTTCCAGACTCAGAGACAGTTTTCTTCCCCCAAGCTGTTGCTCTGATGAACTCTCATCACTCATAGGGTCTCAGAGTAATGAATCACTGTGAAATAATAATAATAATAATTAAAGCTGCAAGCAGCAGTGAACGGGCCCTCGCGCGTGCAATTTTCACCCATAAAGATCAAGGACTCAAAACCATGTCCGATGACACCACCCATGACTCTCTATGTCAAACCATCCAAAAGTTATGGCAGAAAGTAGGAGCTATCAGATATCGACCAATCAGAAGAAGGGGCGGGGCTAATTTGCACCAATTATGTTCAAGGACTCAAAACCGAGTCAGATGACACCACCCACGACTCTCTATGTCAAACCATCCAAAAGTTATGGCAGGAAGTAGGAACTATCAAATATGGACCAACCAGATGAAGGGGGGGCGCGCTTTTTGGCATCTATGGTCGCCACGATAACGCTTTGGAATGAGAAAAGTAATGGATCGGGACGCACATTTTGATGTATAACACACCTGCACGTTACGGTTCGGGCTAATAAGCGGCTGAAAAAATGGCATAAATTGCGCCAAAATTACACGATAAATTCAAAATGGCCGACTTCCTGTTCGGTTTCGGCCATGGCGCCAAGGGACTTTTCTTTAAGTTGCGATATGATACAGGTGTGTACCGATTTTCGTGCATGTACGTCAAACCATATTGTGGGGCTTGAGGCACAAAGTTTTCTAGGGGGCGCTGTTGAGCCATTAGGCCACGCCCATTAATGCAAACATGAAATATACATTTTTTTTGCCAGGCCTGGCTTGCGTGCAAAATTTGGTGACTTTTGGGGCTCGATTAGTGGGGCAAAAAGGCCCTAATTTTGTCGGAAAAATAAAAACGAGAAGAAAAAAAAAACGAAAAAAAAAATTCCTAGGGCCTTCGCACTGTAAGTGCTCGGGCCCTAATAATAATTATAATAACCTCAATCATATGCTGTAATAATGCACATTCAATAACCATGTCTACCTCATACTGCTGCACCTTTCACTGTTTAAAATTGTATTTATATTAATAAGAGCTATTTGCCTATTTGCCTATTTACTCTACAGTGAGCAAAAATAACAGTCAAATTCCATGTCTTGTTTGACCTGACTTGACCAAATGAACATGATTCTGATTCTGATTCTGATAAGTATATGTATATATTGTTGCATAGTGTCCTTTACAAGCGTCTGTACTGCAGCACAGTGTGATGCTGAATGCGTTCTGTATCTTCTTACATCAGTCTGCTTTTGTGGCATTTCTTTCATCTTTCTTCCATCACATGCTCTTCTAGCGTTTGTGTGGAAGAAGAAAGGGGGTCTGTCTGGTTTCATCCAGGTCCTCTCCACTGAGACATTTAAGGGACACAGATGCGTCCCATCTGTTCCTCAGGATATGCTCATCGTCCATGTTGGTTTGTCTTTTTTTGACCCATCTGTTAATTTCTTCTGCTCTCTTTGCTTTACATTGATAATTAATGCAAAATCACTGAAAAGGTGTAATACTGTTTCTTATTTATTGCTGGAAACGGGAATTGAAAATGAACCACAACTGATTCTCCAAACAAAGCGTCTCACTCTTTTCTGCCTTTTTATCAATACAATAAAAAAGGATAATTCTCATCTTAATTGATTTACTACGGAAGAGTATCAGGGCCAAGCAGGAGAAAAATAAAAAGAATATTTTAGAGGAGGAAGATTTTTTTTTCATTATGCACTTCGAGAAAAAAGTCGAAATGTCGAGAAAAAAGTCGAAATGTCGAGATTAATGTTGATTTCGACTTTGTTCTTGAAATTGCATTTCAACATTAATCTCGACATTTTGACTTTTTTCTCAACATTTCAACTTTTTTCTCGAAGTGCACAATAAAAAAAATCTTCCCCTCTCAAATATTTTTTCTCCTGCATGGCCCTAATACTCTTCCGTAATTTACAGATCGAGGTGATTTACCTAATATTTGTAACAAAAGGTGAACAAAGCAGCAACAGCTCTGGCACATTTGTACGGAAGAGTATTAGGGCAATTCGTGCACGAAATGTTGAGAAAAAAGTCGAACTGTCGAGATTAATGTTGAAATACAATTTCAAGAATGAAGTCGAAATTTCGTGAAGTCGAAATTTTGAGAAAAAAATTTGACATTTCCAGAATAAAGTTGAAATACGTTTCGACTTTTTTCTCGAAATTGCATTTCAACATTATTTCTGACATTTCGACTTTTTTCTCAACATTTTGACCTTTTTCTCGAAGTGCATAATAAAAAAAAAAATCTTCCTCCTCTAAAATATTATTTTTATTTTTCTCCTGCCTGGCCCTAACACTCCCGTACATTTGGTACAGTGGAGCAGTGATGAACTTTTTTCCGGCTCGTTGCATCGGTGCTCCCTGGCGTCCTCCCTCTCTGGGGATTGGCTGGCTGCAGCTCCTGTGGCATGTTTGGGCCCAGCGCTGCATTCCAGCCCTGCAGCCCTCGGCTGGGATGGTAGGAAGACAGAGGGATATGGAGATGAAAGGAGGGAGGAAGACGAGCAGCTCTCACGCGCCCCCCCGGACAGACACCTGGCCTGCTGGAGCAGATGGGGTTATTGGGGCAGGTCGTGTGTGAGTGGTTGTCTGGGGCCTCGCTGCTTCCCCATGGGGGGCTGGAATCTGGATGGACTGAATTACATTTGAATATTAGTGACCACGTTTACATGCAGTCAAAATTGGGGTTATGGTCAATATTCCGGTTACTGAAACATTGGGAATAATCTGTTTACATGCGTGAGCAAACAGGGTTATCCCTGTTTACATGGTGATTAATCATTTGGGATATCTGGATCAAACCTGTATCCAAATCCAAAACAACAACAATAACAGCAGCACGGTGGATAATGAACATCCAGTAGAAGTGGTTTTGTTTCTCGGCCCTGTAGTTCTCCTTTTCCAGTGTCTTCCAGCGGAGCTTGATCTGGTCTGGACGTACATGGTCTACAAATCCTGCTTTGCACAACTTTTCTCACCTTTTTGTTAATCTTCTATCCCGGTACTTTCTACCGTCTACAAATGCAGAAATGTTCATATCCTTCATTACATTTATGAAGTGATTAGTCTCCTCCTGGTCTTGTGTTTCTCCATGTTTATAAGAACTTCCTGGACTCAAAAGACCAGGATTCCTTGTGAACAGAACATGCAGAAAACAAATTCCTGTTCCTTTTGATGGAAATATTCGGATTAGAAAAGGAGTAACCCTGGGGTAATTTTTGGGTTTTTAAAAACCGGATTACGAGTAGATCAGACTTGTTCCCGGTGCATGTTGGACTCCGGCAGGGCTGCCCTTTGTCACCGGTCCTGTTCATAATTTTTATGGACAGGATTTCTAGGCGCAGCCAGGGGCCGGAGGAGATCCGGTTTGGGAACCTCAGGATTTCATCTCTGCTTTTTGCGGATGACGTTGTCCTGTTGGCTTCACCTCCAAAACCGAGGCCATGGTTCTCCACCGGGAAAGGGTGGCATGCCTTCTCCGGGTGGGTGGAGAAGTCCTGCCTCAGGTGGAGGAGTTCAAGTATCTCAGGGTCTTGTTCACGAGTGAGGGAACAATGGAACGTGAGATTGACAGTGCAGCGTCCACAGTTATGTGGTCGATGTACCGGACCGTCGTGGTAAAGAGGGAGCTGAGCCGAAAGGCGAAGCTCTTTATTTACCAGTCAAAGTTCGGTCACCCGGGAGGAGCTCGGAGTCGAGCCGCTGCTCCTCCACATTGAGAGGAGTCAGCTGAGGTGGCTTGGGTATCTGTACCGGATCCTCCTGGATCCTCCCTAGGGAGGTGTTCCAGGTATGTCCCTCCTCCCTAGGGAGGTGTTCAAGGCATGTCCTTCCTCCCTAGGGAGGTGTTCCAGGCATGTCCATCCTCCCTAGGGAGGTGTTCCAGGCATGTCCCACCGGGAGGAGACCCCGAGAAGGGGTCCAGGACACGCTGGAGAGACTATGTCTCTCGGCTGGCCTGGGAACGCCTCGGACTCCCCTGGAAGAGATGGAGGAAGAGATGGAGGAAGAGCTGGAGGAAGAGCTGAAGGAAGAGCTGGAGGAAGAGCTGGAGGAAGTGTCTGGGGTGAAGGAAGTCTGGGCATCTCTGTTGAGACTGCTGCCCCCGCGACCCGGGAACGGATAAGCGGTGGATGGATGGATGGATGGATGGATGGATGGATGGATGGATGGATGGATGGATGGATGGATGGATGGATGGATTATGAGCAAATCCCGGTTATTAAAAGGGGTTATTGGTGTTTACATGGCCGTGCAAAACCGGGTTATTGCTAATATTCCTGTTACAAAAGGGTTATTGATGCATGGAAATGTAGTCAGTGTTCTTAGTTGGTCTGAACTTGTTTTCTCAATGTTTTATTGAAAAACGATGATGCTTTTGTGTATTCAAACATTATAAATGCATTTTGCATATGGTGTTTGCCAGCAGTACAGTTCAAAGTGGGCCAAACGCCGCTGACACGGCTGCTGTTAGTTTATTCTAGTTTATTTGATTTGCTGCCGGCTTTTTCTCCTTCCTTCATCTTTACGAGAAAAGCGATGTGATTCCCGAGCCAGGAATTTATTCAGGTGTTTGTGTGAATGCAAAGTCAATAATGTAAAGTGTTCAGGTGCCTCCAGGTGACTAATGTGCAGCAGAAACACTGGGGCCACGTGGGCGTATGCGCCGCTGCCGGCCCGGGAGACGTCCTGTTCTCCTCCTGGAGATTAGAGGAAACCAGATCTGCTCAATACTGCAGTTGTCTGCAATTTTAGTATTTAAAAGAAAAGAGAAAAAGACCTTGCTGTGTTTAAAGAGCTCCCAGGACGCAGTGAAACGTCTGTACCGATACATACAGTACTGGAGTTGAGGGGGGATGAGAGGGGATGAGGGGGGATGGCATCCCCCCTGTAAAACTGCCATCCCCCCTTTCCATCCCTTATGTCATTTCATCAATGAATGTGGTTTTACTGCTATTTCAACATTTAGAGTCATCACCAGAAAAATAACACCAGAAAAATAACTTATTTGACCATTTTCACCTGTTTCAAGTAAATTTTCAATTGAAATACTGCAAGTAAAAAAAAAAAAAAAAAAAAAAAAAAAAAAAAAAAATACTGTAAGTATTATTACTTATTACAAGCAAAAAAATCTTGTTCCACTGGCAGATTTTTCTACTTATTTTAAGTGAAAATCTACTTGAAACAGGTGAAAATTGTTGTTTTTTCCAGTGATGAGTCTTGTTTTAAGTGAAATGAGATTTCTTTACTAAAATTTTAACTAGAAATAAGACAAATATTCTTGTTAGGATTGTGAGTTTTTGCAGTGATCCTTTTTACTTATCCTGTGAAGGACAGAGTCATATTGATAAGTTCAGAAAAGTGTTTTTTATTGTTGTGTTTTGATGTATTTGATGTAAGCCCAGTGGATATTTAAAGCTTACAGAAGGCTGCATTTAACTGCTGCTATGTCATTCCTGCAGTATTTCTGCAGATGTTTTGGTCACTGCTATTATTTGTAATATATTATATTATTTGTAATCAACACAAATTATCTGTCCCCATATGATAAAATCCACCATCCCCCCTGATTTTCTTTTACAACTCGAGTACTGGATACATACACATTTTATGGCATTTCAAATGAATAGATTTTTCATTCATCTTGTGTACGTGATTGGTGTTTTCCCCTCCAGCGTTCAACTTTACCTTTCATGATGGTGGCTAGACGTGAATATGCCCCCGAGCAACATTAATGTTGGACTCAAGACGTTTTAGCTTAGTTGTCTTTGGATTTTGGAAGGAGAATGAAATGAACGTCTTACTGAGGACACAAGCCCATGAATCAGATGAGGGTTCTTATGCGGCGCTGAAGGCTCCGGGTGTCGGAGCTCTGGATCTGTGTACGAGGGGCAGGTGGGTCTTATCGAGTCGCCATAGGGGAAAAAAAGTGCCTGTAGTTGCACTTTTTCTATTACGGGCGGGGGGGGAAGACAAGACGTGCACTTACATGAAACGGAGGAGAAAAGAAGCAGTGAAGCAAATCTGCTGACTCAGCTGTCTGTCATAAATATGAAATGTATGTTCTGAGACTCATCGGTGCACCACTCCTCTGTTTGCTTCACGCATGTCTGTTTCAGCATATTTAAACAGTTATCACACAGTCAGAACACACAGTAATATTGAATAAATGCCAGATATTGAAAGTTGTCTTGGGAAAAGGATGAGCAGGAACACTTTCTTTACTTTGCACATTTGATAATTCTACAGCCATAAAATCAAAATAAATCCTAAATAAACATAATCGACACAACACACAGAAACACACAGAAACAAACTAGCCACACTCGCTTACGATGCTCCATAGTTGTTGTTTTTCCCGGGGTACGGAAGAGGAAACTCCTTCCGCGTTCATTTCTGATCAATGAGAGAACAGTTGGTTCATGGCATTTGTTATCAGCTTTGAACCGCTACAGACGGTTGCCTTGTGAACACAAACGCCACAAACGAAAAACGAAACAACTGTATCCATTTATCCCCTGAATCGGAACAAAACAAATGGGCCACAGGTCTGAAAGCATCCTTAGACCACGTTTCCACATAGCCAGGTATTTACAAAAACTGATATTTCCCCTCTACGTTTTGAAAAGTACCATCATTTCCAGGAACCTGCATAAATATCTGTTAAGGTGCTATGAGCAGCCAAACCTACAGGGGGCAGTGTAACGAGAAGATAAAGTCATGGTAGCCAATCAGAATCCTGGAAAAAAACATCAACAAATGACACGAGTAACTTCCAGTTACTTCCAAGATGAACGAGAGTCTTTCGTTTGGAGTGACAGAGAAGTGGAGTTACTTTTAAGTGTGACTTTAGAATATAAAAAAGGTACAATACAAGAAAATATTGACGGTGGCCAAACACATTGTAAACACAGGTCGCACTCATGACGCTGCACTGCAAAAACTCAAAATAAGACAAACATTCTTGTTAAGATTTTGAGTTTTTGCAGTGTGGTGACGTTTCTGTCACATACTGTGACGTTCTGAAGACTAAATGTCCGTTTCTCTCTGTTTACAAGCAAACGTGAAGACGGAGTTTTTGCAAATCTCCACTTTGGCCGGAGTTTTCAGAAATGATGGTTTTTGGTGACTTTGAGCTTCGTTTTCGTGTAAACGAACGGCCAAAACGCATGAAAACACCACCGTTTTTGCTCCTGGGAAACGGGGCCTTAATTGTCCTCAGTAGGGATGGAATCAGCAGAATCGAAAATGGAATTGGAATCTAAAAGTCTTATCAGTTCCCATCCCTACCCTTCAGTCGTCCTCAGGTGTCCCTGTTGTTTCCCTCGTGTGTCTGTGGGGCGGTGGGAGTAGCTGCGTCTCAGTAACAGCTCGGGTACATAGGGAAGTGATGTATGAAAAAGCTTCATCAGTCAGCGGAGGCAGCAGCTACGCTGATGGATGCTCTGAGATCTCACTGCTGCAGGTTGGAGCTTTAATCACTCGCAGACTGGATGCGTATCAAATGTTCAGTAACGTAGCGTCTGTAGCACCGATTAATACAGCATCACTGGGTGTTTTTACTGTGGATAGGCCTGTATTTGAGTTTAAACCAGGCGCGTAGCCAGTAATGGGCCTGGGTGTCACCGGCCCACCCACATTACTCACTGGCCCTCCCAGCCAACTTTGATCAAAATACATGTTTCACAACATATTCTAAAAAATGATATGAGAAAAGGTATAAATATAAACGTGATTAGTTGTTGACTTGTGTTCAGCCGTTATTTTTTTTTCTTCTGATTAAAACGGAACTTTTGAAACAAGTTGCAGGAGCCTCAGGACAAATTGATTGCTCTGCCAGATTGAGATCAATTGACAGATTGAGCTGCCTTTAGCCAGCAAGCTAGCCGGTGTTGCAGTAGACTTTATCACCACAACAACGGCTAAACGGAGTTCATTGATTAGTTATTTAAAAAAAAAAAACTTGAAGAAGACACGCCACTGCCAGGGCCTCGGACTGAGTCCACCAGCCCACTTCTTCACACTCAGCCCCAGAGGAGAGGTAGGTAGCCTAGCGCTCTCTCCCGGTCAACCTGCGTTATCCCTCCATTTATCCACAATTGATGAACCACCTTCACAGCCAAGTTTGGGTGTATTTCCAAGCACAGTCAAGAATGGAAAATTAAAATGCTTCTCATCAAAGAAGTATGGACAGTTTTCTTGGTTGGAATAGAGGGAATGTGCATGACGTCACAAATGCGACTTCACAGCGAGTTACGCCCACTGAGTGTCAGAAAGACTGAGGGTCAGAAAGACTGAGGGTCAGAAAGACTGAGTGGCAGCATAAACTTTCAGTTTGAGCAACTGGAAAACATCTAAAATGGGAAAGAGCTGTTGTGCGATCGACTGTACTCATAGATTTAGCAAGAAATCAGAGTTATCGTTTTACAGACTGCTGAAAAATAAGCTTAAGAGAGACAAATGGATCGCTGCAATTCTCAGAAACAACTGGATTCCAGGCACCGAAACGTGGATTTGTGGTTCCCGTTTTGTATCAGGTAATGTTGGATTTTTGGGTAGCTAACGTTAAACGGTCAAATCATAAAGTTCGGTGTCCTCATCACTTTAATTTCTACAACAAATCCTGCCTTGAAGTCGGACCAAGCGTCAAGACTTTTGTAAGCCTTCAAGCTTTGCTTCGTGTATTTCCCCGGCGTAGAAATTAAGTACATATAAATATCAGGAAACTGGATTCATGGCCAAATATTAATGTCCATGGACCACTGGTTCTTGGTAACTGTACCAAATATTAATGTCCATGGACCACTGGTTCTTGGTAACTGTACCAAATATTAATGTCCATGGACCACTGGTTCTTGGTAACTGTACCAAATATTAATGTCCATGGACCACTGGTTCTTGGTAACTGTACCAAATATTAATGTCCATGGACCACTGGTTCTTGGGGTAACTGTACGGGTCACTGTCAAGTCCAACTGACGCTAATTTAAGCTGATAATCAGCTGTTATCCCGTCTTCTCCACTAGTTGCAGCTGTTTTTGCCACTCAGTGTGAGTAAGGGGGGCTGGTTCAATGGGGAAGTGACGTCAATGTAGACCCTCTATACAGTTTAAACAAGGACGCAATTTTCTGTAAAATGTGCAGACATTTCCCCAGCGGAGCTGACGGCCTTTAATCTGTCTGTTTGTCAGTTTTTATAAGTCCCCTTTTTCTGGGACAATATGACCCACCCATTTTTGTCCTGGCCCACCCAAAAAAATATTTCTGCCTACGCCACTGGGTTAAAGCATATCTCTCCCCCCAGGCTCGTTGACCGTTGACATACCGGCTGTTCTCAGCGCCGGCGGCCGGCTCCCTCCAGTCCGGGCCAGAATAATGGGCTCCTTTCACCAAACGTCCTGAGTCTCAGGACTTCTCAAGGCCTTGAAACATTCCTATAGCTAAATGGATGAACAGAGAGGATGATTGAGAGACTTTGAAAAAGCTTTTTGAGAAGGCTTTACTCGCAGGTGCCTCTGTGCGGTTGTTCATGCTGAACCCGGGTTATCAAGGCAAGGCAAGTTTATTTTTATAGCACAATTCATCACAAGGTAATTCAAAGTGCTTTACATCAACAGTAAGAGCGGCAAGACACAATAAAACAGTAGATAACAAATAAAATGAAATGAAATGATAGAATTGCGTTTCTATACGGTCAAAACGTACAAAGACCGGGTCAAATACAGTATTACAAAAGTAATCTGTAACAATTCGTACGGTGAATTAAACCAATTTGACAATTCTATGCCACACACTGCAAAAACTCAAAATCTTAACAAGAATATTTGTCTTATTTCTAGTTAAAATTTCTCATTTTTAGTCAAACAAATCTCATTACACTGACACAGTGGTAATGACACAAGAGTCATTACCAGAAAAATAACTTGTTATTTGACCATTTTCACCAGTTTCAAGTAAATTTTCACTTGAAATAAGTAGAAAAATCTGCCAGTGCAACAAGATTTTGTCGCTTGTAATGAGAAGATAAATCTTGTTCCACTGGCAGATTTTTCTACTTATTTCAAGTGAAAATCTACTTGAAACAGGTGGAAATTGTTGTTTTTTCCAGTGATGAGTCTTGTTTTAAGTGTAATGAGATTTTTTGACTAAAAATGAGACATTTTAACTAGAAATAAGACAAATATTCTTGGTAAGATTTTGAGTTTTTGCAGTGCAATGCCTGTTTCCAGGTCTTATCTCACACAACTGACGAGAATTACGTTTCTATACGGTCAAAACGTACAAAGACCGGGTCAAATACAGTATTACAAAAGTAATCTGTGCCGTTTTGTAAATCCAACCAATTTGACAATTCTACGTCACAATGCCTGCATTTAGGGTTTATCCATAACTTTGCGCGGTTTTCAAAAATCATCAGTATTTAATTTAATAGTACGCTTAAATAACAAATAAATGAAATAAAATGATAAGAAAAGAGGTAAAATAATAAAAAGCACAGGTTGTTAAGAAAGAAGGGCAGTAGAGTACAGCAGGTAAGTATTTAATTTAAGAGTACGCTTCAGTAAACGGTAATCTTTTTAGGCCTGATTTATTCGTTATTGGGCTCTAGGTGATCCGTGGCTTTTCTGCAACCGTTAATATTTCCACTGCTAGGCCACCCTGTCTGCAGAAAAGCTGCGAGCAGATTTCCCTGTAGCTTTTCTCTGGCTTCCGCAGCCCAGAATGAGGACAGATGAGCCGTGTTGAGGCCCTGATGTTGTTCCGTGTGAAATGGGATTTTCCCCTCCTGCTATGCACCGCTTGCTGAAAGCAGCACTGAATGATGGCCACGCCACAATCATATTGGTCTCAGCTGGATAGTCCCGTTGAGCTGCCGGCTCCTGGAAGAAGCCTGACACGAGCATTAGACTCCGCTGCTCACAAGTGTGTTCAGATGGATTCGGCTCTGACTGCTTTAATCAAAATATTAGACGGCTCCCTTCATTCTTGAAAATAAAGACCTCACATCATTGTTATGATTTCACAGGACAAAAAGCTCTGCCAGTCTGGTCTCCAGCAGGAGGGTCCCCCTTATGATCCAGGTCCTGGTCCAGGTTTCTTCCCCCCTTATGATCCAGGTCCTGGTCCAGGTTTCTTCCCCCCTTATGATCCAGGTCCTGGTCCAGGTTTCTACTCCCTTATGATCCAGGTCCTGGTCCAGGTTTCTACTCCCTTATGATCCAGGTCCTGGTCCAGGTTTCTACTCCCTTATGATCCAGGTCCTGGTCCAGGTTTCTTCCCTCATAAAGGGGAATTTTTTCTTGCCACTGTTTGGCTTAAGGTTTTTCTCCCACTTTTTTCCAATATATTGCATTTTTCAGTGCATTTTTAGCCTAGTTATTTTTGTGGTAGAAGTATCCTATTGGTCCTATCGGTATCGGCAAGTACACAAATTAAAATGCTCGTACTCGGTGTGAAATAAATGGTATTGGGGCATCCCTAGTAATAATTGCTCGGGGTTCATGTTCTGGTCTCTGGAAAGATCCTAGAGACAACTTCTGTTGTAATAGACGCTATAGAAATAAAATTGAATTGAATTGAAATTGAAAAGATGTACAAAAAGAGTTTTTCCGCCTCCTTCCTTTGAATGATCTGACTCCCATTGACTTCCATTTTTCCACACGCCAGGAGAGGAGAGATATTAGCATCGTCGTCGTTGAACCCCTCAGGAATTTTAAGTGCTTGGCTCTGTACTTTTATGGAGGAAATACTTTGAAATCTATGATGCCACAACATTATAATCATGCATCTGCTGGTCTCCCTCTAACTCGCATTCCTTTATTTTTCTCTCCTCTTGCAGGCCTGGCGAGTGAGGTCGAAACTCTGCTATGGTCAAAAATGGATTCTCCTTTTCTCCCCCGTCTTCCTCCTTATCCTCATCGTCTCTGTCATGGTGATCCCCCTGCCTCCGCCTCTGCCATGTCCTGACGCCAAGTGGCGGCTGTCGCGGGCCCTGAGCTCCATGAGGGAGTTGGGACTTAGGCCCGGGATTGCAGACCCCCCTCCAGCCCCCGCCCTCCAGCAGCGTTCCTCGCGGAGGAGCAAGAATCCAGTGGCACAGAAACAGAGTGTTGCCAGCGATGACAATCACAGGAACAAAGCAAAACTCTATGCAGACATCCAGAGAAGTAGATACAGAAACAGAGGCAGTGCTTCCAAGAGGAAAGACCCGACGGACGGCGTCCAGTCAACCAGACGAAGTCAACAACCTCCACTCTCAGAGTTTACAGTCAACAACGCTGAGATCAGGCATCGAATTAGGCCAAGCAGCCGCAGTTCTGTGGGGAAGCGCACTGCAGAGGCATATACTTATCTTGAGAGGAGGCCGACCACAGTAGCACTTAACTCTTCCCGAGCAGATAGCGCGATGAGCGTGGGAGACAGACGGGCAGACACGTGGACGTACGAGAGCCCCCGCAGGAATGCAGACAGGCAAACACATGACAGCCATGCGAGCGTGAAGCCACAGCAACATCGAGCTTCGGAAAAAAAACACAGACAGGCAGCAAAGCACTCTTTGGGGAAATCTGACAATGGGGTGAAGGAGCAACTTCCTGTGAAAAGGCCGTCCAGGGATCACAAAGCATCCCATCATCCTACAGAAGAGGTGAAGACGATGTCCAGGTCAGAGGACCACAGAGAGGCCTCCTCCGAGCTGGGCGCCGCTGCAAGGGACCAAGGGGACTGGTGTCAGAGCTTCGGAGAGGAGGACTGGTCGGACGGTCAGGGGAGGGTCAGATCCAGCAGAGATCTGCAGCCCCTGCCCTGGCTGAGCCAGGATGACCTGAAGAAGATGGAGCTCCTCTCCGAGGGCCAGGTTGTTAGTAAAGCCCGGGTACCGGCGCACGGACAGGTTCTCCAAGTGGTGCTAGATCCTCCCGCTCACCACCAGGTACACCCTTGGTCTCCTTAGAAATCTGATTGGGCGGCACGTTTCAGCTCCTTCAACCCCCGGGCTGGGAACTGTCCTTCCCCCATCACAAAACAGAAATGATCAGGAGCTGTTGATAAAAGCTGCTTCAACGATATATTTTGGTTTTCCTACAAAAAACACAGTTTAACTCTCACCAGAACGATCTGTTCCGATATGTAATGGGTGTGTATGTGCCAATGTTTGTTAAATTACTAGGGGTGTAACGATACACTAATCTCACGATACGATACGATACACGATATTGAGGTCACGATAACGTTATGATATTATAGCAGTATTTTTTTATTAATCTTGAATGAGGAACATATGACTGGAAAAAATTGTCTTTTATTTGAAAGAGACAAAATACAAAAAAATGCTGTGCGTTTGCCCTGTTGTTACAGTTTCAATTCAATTCAATTTTATTTGTATAGCGTCTTATACAACAGATGTTGTCTCTAGAAGCTTTCCAGAGACCCAGAACATAAACCCCCGAGCAATTATTACATAGACAATGGCAGGTAAAAACTCCCCTAGTGGGAGAAAAGCCATAAGCCAAACAGTGGCAAGGAAAAACTCCCCTTTAGGAGGGAAGAAACCTGGACCAGGACCTGGATCATAAGGGGGGACCCTCCTGCCGAAGGCCAGACTGGGGTGGTCGGGGACGTCAGCAGCACACAGCAGACATCCACAGAGGCATATGGAAGCAGCAGCGGGATGACCGGGTGGGGGGCACAGGCTCCTGAAGCTCCGACCTGCAAACATGCACAAAAGAGAAAAAAGGGGGCCAGCACAAGAAACTACAGGAAACTACGATGGACAAAAATGATGGCTATGAGATACTTAGAATAAATAAAAATGGAAAAGGAGAAGAGAGGAAGGGAAGAGGAGAGGAGAAGAAGGGTGAGAGGCACCGCCCAGCGGATCATGTCGGTGCCCCCCTGCAGCATAAGCCTATAGCAGCATATCTACCGCGAAGCTATATTTGAGACTAACTATTATAGTTTTGTTCTATAGCTGCAACTATGACTACTGACTCTAACACACTAAAGTTTACACTACCTAGAGATTTACCAACACCAGCTAGAGGTTTACTAAACATTAACTGGCTTTACTAAACAGAAAGGTTTTAAGTTTAGTTTTAAAGGTGGAGGTGGTGTCAGCCTCCTTAACCCAGATTGGAAGTTGGTTTCAAAGTAATGGTGCCTGATAGGAGAACGCCCGCCCTCCAAATCTACATTTAGATACTCTAGGAACTACGAGTAAACCTGCACTCTGAGAACGGAGAGCTCTGACAGGAACATAAGGCACTATCAGGTCTTGCAAATACTGCAGAGCTAAGCCGTTTTGGGCTTTATACGCAAGAAATACAATTTTAAATTGGATTCTGAATTTTACGGGTAACCAATGGAGCGACGCTAACACTGGAGAGACGTGGTCTCTCCTGCTAATTCCTGTCAGTACTCGTGCTGCTGCATTTTGGATCAGCTGGAGCCTATTCAGCAAATTACTAGGACATCCTGCTAACAACACATTACAGTAATCTAGTCTAGAAGATACAAACGCATGAACTAGTTTTTCTGCATCACTCTGCGAGAGGATTTTCCTAATCTTGGCAATATTACGGAGATGGAAAAAGGCTATTTTACAAACCTGATTGACATAATGGTTTAAACGACAAATCCTGATCGAAAATAACACCAAGATTTCTCACAGTTGCACTGGAAGCCATCGCAACACCATCTAATCCCTTCCTAAGATGCTCTGGACCAAGAATGATAACCTCTGTTTTATCTGATCCGATTCAATCCGATATTGATTTGGGTTAATGTTATTAAAACTGTTTTTTGAGCTGTTGCATGAATGATATTACTGTGTAATTATGCAACATATTAATACTAGTATTATATTGAGATTCAACAGCAAGTATTGCAGCTAATGATGCTGTAAGGACCAATCAGCTCCCAGAATGCTGATAGAACTGCTTTCAGAAACATTGTGGGGCAGAATCACCGAACAGATCCAGGGCAGAAAACAGAGACGGATGAAATCAGTTTTAATTTTTCCCAGATTCCGATTAAATTTTTTTTTTTCCATTTTCGGTCTTTTTTGTTTTAAAATTTTTGAGAATTTGGTTTTTAGCATTCTATGCAAATGTGACCCCAAGACAGTATATAAAGTAATGAAATATAGACAATTCATGCAATTATAACTGAAAACTTCAATGTTTTCATATCTTTAAACATATTAAAAGGGAAAGAAATGGCACCAGTTTTTCTTGTGTCCAACAAAACATCCTTTTTTGGGCATAAACACAAAAATTCCCCCCCAAAAAACGATCTTTAGACATATGAATCGATTTTTAGGAATTAATATGAGAATCGATTTAGAATCGGAAAATCAATTTTTTTCAACACAGGCCTAGCCAGTTCTTTAAGTTTTGCAGCCCGCCCCCCCAGCGTCTTTTCTGATTCGGTATTGTACAAATGTAATATAATGTTACAGAAGCCGCCACCCAGGAGCAACTCCCGGCAGCGCAGCGCTGGACGCGGCGGCCCTGCGTCCTCCCACGGCGAGCGTTGCCAGCAGGGCCGCTGCGCGCTGATCAAGCGGCCCGAAGACTGGTACGAGGTGTTCGCCTTCCACCTGGACCGGGTCCTGGGACTGAACCGAAGTCTCCCCGTGGTTCTGAGGACGTTTCACAGCGACATCCTGCCCTACCGGTACACCAGCGGCCCCCCGAGACCCGCCGTGTGGTGGGACCCCGACATCCAGCACGTAGCCGACGCAGACAACGACCAGAACTCGGTGCCGCTCAGCTGGGTCCAGTATCAGCAGATGCTCCAGGCCCGGTGTGGCAGGGAGACGGATCTGCTCTCACAGCCCTGCAGGGGAATCCAGCACTCAGAGTGGGGGAGACTCGCGCTGCTTGACTTCTTATTACAAGTAAGTGGAATCTCGTTGTCGCTCGAATGTGGATCCTGTTGATATGTTGAAAGCTTGTATACACAGTAATCTCTGGCTGTAACACGGTTCACCTTTCACGTCTGCTTCACAGATTTGCATTGTGCATCGTGTTCTGCATTCTGATTCGCTAAACAGTCTCCCCACTTCTTCACTTCCTGTGTCAAAAACATTGGTCGCTTAGCAACAATGCTGAGAACGGCCAATGATCTTCAGCAGCAGCTCAGGAACGGGACCCTTTGATGAATCGTTCATTACAGTTCTCACACCGTGTCATAACTGCATGCGATGCGAGCGAGTGTCAGCGACAAAATCAATTCCATTGCTTTATTTTCTATTGGACTGTCCTAACTGGACTCAGCGACGCAGCGCGCCGTTTTGAGCTGAACATTTGTCGGACGTCCTGCTTCTATTTTCTTCCTGTCGCTCGTGTTGAAAGCCGATTGAAAGCGCTGTAGGAAACGGTCATGGATGAGGAACGGCTGATCCAGTTAGTTGAAATGAGAAGTTATCTCTATGATCCTCCTCATTTCACTACAAAAACCTCAATAAAGTGGCAGCTGGCAGCTTTTTATTTCACCGTGCTGCGCTGGGACGACATCTCGGCACGTCCAATAGGAGAGGAGGAGGTGGAGGCTGCACCGACTCTTCTCCTTGCGCTGCGGTCGCACATACACATGAATGGAGTTGTATCGGTTGCTGTGTGGACTATGTTCTCACTACAAATAAAAAAAATTAACCGCTCCAGGTCTGGAATGGAAGCGAGCCGAGACCACCTCTACTAGGAGATCTCAGCTCGCTTGTTTTGTCCCGCATCCAAGCATGATTGCTGTATTCACATATACCAAACGTTCTGATCTTTAGGGGGAAACCCTCCCTGTTCTGGAACAACTTCTCCAAACTGGACAGGTGTGAAAGCACCCTTAGGCTTGTGTCTTTTTCATTTACCTTAATGTGATAGACAGTCTCTGCTTAGCGAGAGACTGACCAATGGGAGTCGCGCTCGCTTCGCCTCGTCTGTTGACCTCGCTGAGCTGCGCAGATTCCAGCCAGTCAGCGCGTTGCGAGGTGCTGCCACTAACCCTAACCCTAACCCTAACCCACTTTAGGAGCGCATGGGCGGGTAGTGCAGTGAGTAAAAGGCAAGTTTCAGCTGTCAATCAAAATAACGTGGGCGGCCCATAATGGTTTCAGTGTGGACAGAGAGCGTCCAATGCCACGAAGTGCGACGCGATAGTCGGACGCTCGCATGCAGTTAGGACACGGTGTTACATGGTGGCATGTCGGTTTATAAGAATCTTTTTGCCCAGAAGAAAAAAGAGTGACAACAACGACCCATAACTATGTTCTTCTCTGGAAAAAACACACCTGCACCGCGGCTTTAGAAGAAAAAGACGCTACAGAGCGAGTCAGGATGCAGCAGTCAGAGCAGTGAAATACGCGCCAGTCACAATCTGTCCTACTGTACTTATTGTATTTTTTCCATAATCATTTTTCATTTTCCACACTCCAGAAGAGAGAATACCACACGTGCACACAAGCTGGGCCATCATTTAATTATGGTCATGGGAGAAATAAATGCTTTCCATGTAGGAAGATGTGGGTGTCTGCTGGGATTTCTTCATGAGACGGGCTTCGGCTGTTTCCAATGGACAGCTGTTCTCAGTCAAATGCTCTGCAGACTCAAAATTCATCATCTGATGCCTGAAATTTCTTCTTTTTTTTCTTCTTGTCTGCATATATATTAATGGTTAATACCATGTTGGTAAGAACCTAAAGCATATATACACGTTCAAAAACCAGACAGCGTCGTAGCGTCTGCAGCTGTTCACGTGTGTTGGTAATGGAGTACGACTGAGGATTAAGTCAATGTTTTCATTCTTAAGAACTCAAATGTAGCACAGAACGCTGACAGATGCGCCCACAGACGCATGCGGCCACAGTTGGCGACGGGATTTACACGACGGGGAGTCCCTTAAAGGGTGTGGCAAACATCTGCAGTGGTGGATACTTTATCTGATACTTCATTTAGAAACACGGATGTGTGCATTCTTTGATAAAAGTAATAGAACATGTGTCTTAAATTGGTATTTGATAGAGTGAACGAAGACAATTCCGGCCATAGAGGTCGAATATATCCAAGCATTCATTTGATCTGTTTGCACAGATGTACAGCTTGTCTCTCAAACTTGATTCTCCTTGGCTTTACAGCAGTGACATTTGGATGTAAACTCACCGTGGCTGAGTTTGTTCAAAGGTATTGATATTGTCCCAGCTGGTGCTCCGTCATATGGACACATCCATATTTATGGTTCACTTCCTAACTGCAGAGCTGGAAGATCAGCTGAATCTGACGCCGTTCAGCTGAAGGACAAACACCCACATCGACAGAAGACGGTCGTAGCTCACTAATTAGTTTTGCATCCTTTAGTTGTGCAAATAAACCAGCATTTCCACACTACCACACGTGTCTCCATCTAAAACTTCACAGAGCAGACGCAGCTTACAGTCAGCCTCAGACTACAACCTGCCAATGTCAGTAGAGGAAAAGTTTTAATTAATTTCAAAAATACGTAGTTGAGTTGTCACAGTAAGCGTCTGACTCTGAATAGCACGTTCAACACTGTCAGGCGCACGGGAACAAACATGGACCATCATTGACATGCTTTGGAGGAGATGAACCCTCACCCTCTCAGCCCCCAGTGTTGTACAAGTTCATACTTCTCATGAACTAGTTGAAAGTTCAGTTCACATAGTTTAAAAATGAACAGTTCACGTTCATAGTTCACCATTTTCATTTTGAACTAGTTCAAATTCAGTTCATTTCAATATTTTTAGGTGAGAAGTACAAATGAAACACCCCCTTATCCTAAAACTGTTCACAGTAAACAATCATGTATTGTCCTAGTGACTTTCCAACTTTACTCAGAGACTGTAAATCTCCAACAATGTAGTTTATTATCAGTGTTTCTACCTGTTGCAGGTAAATCAACCCCCTGAAGGTGCAGCAGTGAGACTGGGGTCGTTTGGGGCTGTTTCTGGTCTTTCCTGATCACTTTGTTTGATTGTCAAGGACTTGCAGATATTTTCTCACACTGGACGGATGCTTTAACTCAAGTCAGTTGCTCTTAGACTTCCCAAAATCCAGGCTCAAAACAAAAGGTGACCGAGCTTTTGCGATGGCTGCCCCTAAGCTGTGGAATAGCTTGCCACTAAATATTAGATCTGCTCTGACCCTAGAGGTTTTTAAGTCTTCTTTGAAAACGTATTTCTTTTCTTTGGCTTTTGGTGTACGGTGAATAGTGGCCTACATCTGTGAGTAGGGATTGTGCACTTTGTGTGTCTGTTCTTTGCCGTCTATTTTCTATTTTTATTACTATTTTATTGATCATCCTAGAACGTTGGTGATTTTATTGTTTCTACACTTTGTACTGTATTTTCTTTTGGTATTATTTCATTTTAAATGGACACTGTACAGCACTTTGGTCGACCTTGGTCGTTTTTAAATGTGCTATATAAATAAAATTGACATTGACATTTCAAATGTGAAGTTGACGAGGCAGACGCTCAGACTTGTTTTCTCTGTGCAGGTGGACATAATTTGCACAGAAAGGTTAGATTTCTACCGTCAGACTCTTTGGGAGACGATGTGTAAAATTCCGGCAGATAATAATAAGGGTCATCATCTGATGTCTCGCTGACGCTGCGTCTGCAACGTCTCTCTCTTCACTGGTCATTTAAAGATGCACCGGGCTCGGGCCGCCGTTGCCATGGAGCTGGTGCCCGTTGCTATGCTAGTGTCTGCACTGCATTGTGGGTAATGTAGTGTGAAGTCATCTTCTCGTTGAGTATTTTAAATGTGCCCCCGCTGGTGAAATGAGAAGGATTATTCCATAATAATTGGACTTAAACAGTGAAGCTGAAACTCACGTAATCTGAACAGTTCAAATTCCCCCTGAGAACAAATAATAAATGAGGTGATTGATGATGGACTCCAAGCCTGGGAGAGGAAGCCTGCCCAAGGCTCAGGAAATGACCTGACAGTTTATAGATAGTTATATAATATAATATAAACTAAACTAAAATCACATGGAATCTTGTTCAACTCTTCATTTTATTTCGTTACATGAAAATGTGGTATGAGATCATGTCATTTAACCCTTGTTCTGTCTTTGGGTCAAAATGACCTAATTCTCCTGTTCTTCTTTGCTCCTGCTCTCTCCTTCCTTCTCCCTTCCTCTTTTCTCCCTTCCTTCCTTCTTTACTCGTTTCCTTCCTTCTTTTCTCCCTTCCTTCCTTCTTTCCTCCCTTCCTTCCTTCTTTTTTCCCTTCCTTCCTTGTTTCCTCCCTTCTTTCCTTCCTTCCTTCTTTTCTCCCTTCCTTCTTTCTTTCTTTCCTTCCTTCCTTCCTTCCTTCCTTCCTTCCTTCCTTCCTTCCTTCCTTCCTTCCTTCCTTCCTTCCTTCCTTCCTTCCTTCCTTCCTTCTTTTCTTCATTCCTTCTTTCCTCCCTTCTTCCCTTCCTCCTTCCTTGACCCGAAGACAGCACAAGAGATAAGAATGATTATGACCTACTGACCTTATTACGTGAGGATAAACTGCTGTGGTGCAACTGTGTGATATTATTAGAGGAGCTCAACAGTCTGATCAAGCAGAAGTAAAACATAAAACATGCTTATTTTCCTAAATAACTAGAATATAATCATTCTTCTCGGTATACAACAAATGAAGTGTTTTAAAACGGCCGTTTTAGCCCAGAGGTTTCCTTCACGCTGGGTGTAATCATGTACGCTCCGTCTCCATCCGTGACGGCCCCACCCTCTCTGGTGCAGTCCGTTTAGTCGGGTCCACACGGAGATGAAATGTCTATCTAACGGCCACCCACGGCGTGCGTGGGGCTGAATATGAATATACCCATGAGGCAGCGCTCATCCTCTTGCTGCCAGAAGTCAATCCCTGTAACGAGGCCAAGCTCTAATAGCTCTATTGATCTGCTGAGAGCAGATGAGTGCACCTATGAACATGTGTTCCTATATGCATTTTTACACCTCCCGTAACGCTGAGTGCAGGAACCAGACATGAAGAGGAAGAGCAGCGTGAAGGACACACCCTGACGCACTAACAAGCATGTGGATGTGGCAGTGAGGGACAAGAGGGCTGTAAGGTGACGTACAGTGAAGGTGACACACAGTGAAGGGTCCACCGTTCCAGACGGCCTTAGTGCTGGAGATGACAAAGCCGGCTGGTTCTGATCACCAGGGGCCTCATTTATAAAGCTTGCTTGCGCACAAAACAGGGCTTGAAAGATGCGCAAGCCACCTTCTACGCAAAGGTTGGGATTTAAAATTAAAAAACTAACCGAAAAATCTGCGTATCTCTACGCCAACCCTGACCCTCCCGTAGGAACTTAGATAAGATCTGGGGAACTGGCGACGCAGGCGGTGAGGTGGTGAAATGAAGCCAGATTCATGTCATACTCTTAATGTCATCACATATCAGACTTATGATATAATAGCGCTGATCGTGTCCATCTGTGTTTGAAGCTCAGCGTCAGTCAGGACTCTGGTGCTGCTGCAGCCGCGGTGCAGGGCGCCGGGTCCGGGAACCTCCTCACACCCACCACGACAACTGTAGAGTGACTGAGGACAGAACAAATGAGGGGCTCCGTAGAGCGTTTAGGGCAGGGGTCGGCAACCCAAAATGTTGAAAGAGCCATATTGGACCAAAAACACAAAAAAACAAATATGTCTGGAGCTGCAAAAAATGAAAAGTCTAATGCTGAAGTACAATCTCGAGAAAAGTCAAAATGTTGAGAAAAAAGTCAAAATGTCGAGAAAAAAAGTCAAAATTTCGAGAAAAAAAGTCAAAATTTTGAGAAAAAAAAGTCAAAATTTTGAGAAAAAAAGTCAAGATTTTGAGAAAAAAAGTCAAAATTACGAGAAAAAAGTCAAAAGATCGAGATTAAAAAGGAAATGTATTTAAAAAAAATAAAAAAAGGGAAAAAAAAGAAGAAAAAAAAGGAGAAAAAAAAGGTCAAACATTTTTGAAAAAGCTCCAGGAGCCACTAGGCCCCTGCTCCTTCAGGGGGTTGATTTACAAAAATCTGGCGACGAGAGGGAATGAGTGGAGTTGAGCGACTCAGAGGTGCAAAAACAAAAGAAATCTCTTCCCTGTAAAATGTCCCTCCGTACGTGTGTGTGTGTGTGTGTGTGTGTGTGTGTGTGTGTGTGTGTGTGTGTGTGTGTGTGTGTGTGTGTGTGTGCGTGCGTGCGTGCGTGCGTGCGTGCGTGCGTGCGTGCGTGCGTGCGTGCGTGCGTGCGTGCGTGCGTGCATGTGTGTGTGTGTAAACCTCTTTGCATCTTGTTCCTGAAGTGTGCTGACTTCTTGTCCTGTTTCTGCAGGTAAACGACCGCCTGGACAGGTGCTGCTGTGGGTTTACACCTGACCCTGCAGACCTGTGTGTGGAGAATCTGCTGCACGCCAAGTGTGGCAACAGCAAGGATCTCCTACTCGTTCACATCCTGGTATGTTTGATTGCCACATTTATTTGTATTTTATCTTCAGTGCATCAGGACTCATCAAGCTGGGAAAGTTGTTTTATTAAACTGTGGCGTTTGACCACAAAGCAGTGTTTTCATCTTTTTTTCCGAGTTTTGAATCAGGGTTCGGCTGGAGATGCAGTGGAGTAAGTTTGTATCGCAGAACAAAAGACAACCTTCCCCCTAACACTGTTATTCTATAAAAAAGCCAAATACGAGACATTGCTCTTCAACGAGACATGCATGTCTTCTAAGTGTGTCGGTGCGTCCAAAATGCCATACTAAACAGTATATACCGGTAATCAAAAAGTAGACTTAAGTTGGGCACACTTTTGAGTAAATATCAGTAGTATGCATTAATTCTGACGTACTACTCAGAGACACACGGCCGTTGGGAGGGGGAGTTGTTACCATGGTAACCTGTCACAGCAGCAGTAGCAGCACCGCTCCGCCTAATCACACCTAATTCCTCACATTTGAATTGTAGCATGATGGTGGTGGAAGCTGCAGCTGCAGCTTTGCTTGGTACCGGTAACGTTATCCTCCATTTTTGTTGGTTGCTAAGTATCTGCGCAGCACTTAGCAACCAAACACAGCTGCATTGCATTGTGGGAAGTTTCTGCTTAGCTAGTGTCCATCAATCCACACTAATACATTTCTCCAGAATGAGTATGGATAGTACATACTATTGAGTACTAATGTTTTGGACGCACTAAAAAATCTCACATACTGTTTTTGCTACTCATTAGGGTGGAAGGATGGAATGCTAACTAGCAGCTAACTAGCAGCTAACTAGCAGCTAACTAGCAAATCTTCTGACTTCACCACAGAAGTGCATCTTCCATGAGCGCCAGTTAAACAAAGTAAATAAAGTTGAACAACGAGGTTCAGAATACACTCCAAGGATGTAAGTTAGTTAGTTAGTTACGGCTGCTGCCGCAGAGCTGTCAGTCACTCTAACTGGATTTGATGGAGGAGACATTTCCACTTTATTCACATAATTGTATTTCAACTTTATTCTCGAAATGTCTACTTTATTCTGGAAATTGTATTTCAACATTATTCTCAACATTTCGACTTTTGTCTTTAAATTGTATTTCAACACTAATCTTGACATTTCGACTTTTTTCTCAACATTTCAACTTTTTTAAATAATAAAAAAAATAATAAAAAAAATCTTCCCCTCTCAAGTATTTTTTCTCCTGCAAGACCCTTATACTCTTCCGTACTATCAAAAGTACCGTAGACGGTTTTTATATCTGATTATGTGTTCCCTGCTAGGAAAGGCTCATTGCAGAAGCTCAGATATGTCGTGTGCTACGTACTGTAAACCAGTATAGTGGAGAAATCCACTTTATAAATTGATTTTAAGTAGCTTTGACTGTCGCAGCAACAAACCTTTATTGCGCATTGCAATGCAGTGAAAATGCAGTGAAATGAGCAGGTTTTAGAGCGTAGTGCAGTACGGATGTGTCTTTTTGGTGGCTGTCGGATTCTTCATATGCCTCACGGCATCCTGCGTGCTCTGATTTCATACAACTCAAGGGAAAAGACAAGAATCAAGACTAGGAATTCATTTCTGGGTGTGAGGTGAACTGGTGGAGAACTGACTCAGTGTTAATGGGTGATGGATGTTGGAGATTACTAGTGTTTATTTCTTCTTCATTATTTATCAAAGTTCTGCTGAACCAGAGTTGACGTTGTAATAATGGAGCATTAAACGGAGAGGGATAACAGGAACAGCTGGGGGCCTGTGAAACGACACGTCTCACTGAGGGACCAGGAGAGATCTGAGAAGAACGGCTGATTTTTTTTTTTTTTCTTTTTCCAGTTCTTAGTTAGTTTCCTTTATTTAACCAGGTAAAAGCTCATTGAGATTAAAATCTCTTTTCCAAGAGTGACCTGACCAAGAGGGCAGCAGAAACAGTGTTACAACAGCGAAAAAACAACAACAAACAGCAGTCACACACTATAGTCAGGGACACAAACAACATACAACATAAACTCAGGAACACGACAGGTCCGTATAATGTCAAACTTTTCAGTACTATTCAATTAAAAACAATCACATTGTCCAAGAGAACTTCTTTCTCGATCCTTTAAAATGGAAGTAAATTCCCCCAGAGTGATCAGTTCAGGTTCAGATCATTCTGAAGGTTATTCCATGACCAGGGAGCAGCAGATCTGAAGGCTTTTTTTCCCAAGTCCAGTGTCGGCTCAAGGAACTAACATGCGGAGGAAATCCTGTGAGCGTAGGTTGTAAGGATTAGCGTCTCTACACATGTATTTAATTCAATTAAATTCAATTTTATTTGTATAGCGTCTAATACAACAAAAGTTGTCTCTAGGTGCTTTCCAGAGACCCAGAACATGAACCCCGAGCAATTATTACATAAACAATGGCAGGTAAAAACTCCCCTAGTGGGAGAAAAGCCTTAAGCCAAACAGGGGCAAGAAAAACCCTTTAAGAGGGAAGAAACCTGGACCAGGACCTGGATCATAAGGGGGGACCCTCCTGCCGAAGGCCAGACTGGGGGTCGGGGACGGCAACAGCACACGGCAGGTGGAAGCATGCAGCTCCTGAAGCTCCGGCCTGCAAACATGCACAAAATAGAAAAAGGGGGCCAGCTCTCCCAATCTACATTTGGATACTCTAGGAACTACGAGTAAACCTGCACTCCGAGAACGGAGAGCTCTGCCAGGAACATAAGGCACTATCAGTTCTTGTAAGTAATGCGGAGCTAAGCCGTTTTGGGCTTTATACGCAAGTAATTAAATTTTAAATTGGAGCAACGCTAACACTGGAGAGACGTGATCTCTCCTGCTGAATCCTGTCAGTACTCGCTGCTGCATTTTGGATCAGCTGTAGCCTATTCAGCTACTTGGACATCCTGCTAATAACACATTACAGTAATCTAGTCTAGAAGATACAAACGCATGAACTAGTTTTTCTGCATCACTCTGCGAGAGGATTTTCCTAATCTTTGAGATATTACGGAGATGGAAAAATGCTATTTTACATGCTATTGACAAATCCTGATCGAAAACAACAATAAGGTTTCTCACAGTTGCACTGGAAGCCATCGCAACACCATCTAATCCCTTCCTAAGATGCTCTGGACCAAGAATGATAACCTCTAGTTTTTCTGCATCACTCTGCGAGAGGATTTTCCTAATCTTAATCCTAATATGGAGAACCATGGAGAAAGTCTGCGGGCAGATAAAGATGGACAATTTGCAGTTTCACACAAAGTGCAGTGGTGAACAAGATTGCCACATCCTGTAATAAAGGCACGTAAGGCACAATGATATACACTGTCCAGCTTTTTCAAATAAGTGACAGGCGTGTTCATAAACAACAAGTCTCCATAATCCAGTAAAGGAACAAAAGTGGTTGATATCAAATATTTCCTAACTTGCAAGGAAAAACAAGACTTGTTTCTAAAGAAGAAACCCAATTTCATCTTAAGTTTGGGTACAAGTTTTTCTATGTGTGGTTTAAAAGAGAAGTTCTTATCAATTACAATTCCTAAGTACTTATTTGTTGTGACCATTTCAAGTTCAATTCCATGAGCAGTTAATACTTTAGGAAAGCTCAATGGTAACGGTTTGCCATTTGAAAATAACATCCCTTTTGATTTACCTGCATTCAGTAGCAGTGTAAGCTGAGTCAGATGGGACTGAACAACATCAAAAGCAGACAAGAATTCAAAGTTTTGCACTACAGAAGAGGATGAACAATATATGACCGTATCATCTGCATAGAAATGGAATGCAGCATTGGATACATTGTCACATAGATTGTTTACATAAATGGAAAACAGCAACCTTGTTCTGTTGAACGGGACGTCTCATCGCCCAACACAATTTTGGCTTCACATCTGATCTGGAACATCTCAAGATCGCCAGATAGGAGATAGAAGATCCTCTTTCTTACAATGAGCCCAACGGGCGGGCAGATTTGTTGTTATAGAAGTTCAGCAAGTCCCATTTTACTGCACAAAATGCAATCAACACGAGCAGCGGTGCAGAGAAAATTGTGGGCTTTGTTTATTTGAGAAGGGGAGTTTGTGCAAAACATTCTCCATACGAGGTAATACGAGGTGCTGTTACTGCTGCTTACTGTATTTATGTCTCCTTAAATGCATCACGTTTGTAAATGCTTAGTGATTTGTGCCTACACAGACTGGCCTGTGAATTTGAGAAAATTAGCGTTTAAAAAGGAGCTTAAAGTATGTTTAATTTACTTTACCTTGGTTATCGTTACAGGCTCGTCGCCTCAGTCCTTGGTATATGTTCATTTATAAAGCCTTCCTTCTTATTTATCTTCTCTTTTTAAAGCGACACTACGTAACTTTTCCACCTTAATATCATATTTCCAGAGTCATTGTGATGGTACATCAACTTCCAACAGGTTTAATGAACCTCTGTCATGGTCTGAGGGGTCTGTATCACCTTCACTGGCACTATGTAACTTTGAGGAGCATGGTAGGAACCCTGCCACACTAAAAAACTACAAATCTTTACGGCTTTGACTGCTTTACGGCATACGTCACTTCCCCCTCCTTCCCGATTCGCAGTCGAGACGAAAATGGGCGGGGCGGGGAGCACAGCTCTGCAGGAGCTGGTAACCCGTTGCTGCGTTGTGGCTGCAGCAGCTCCACACAACAGATGTGGGGAAAAGATCCTAATGGTTTATTTCTGCTCGGTGGCAGAACCACGGAGGCCGGCCAAGTATCTGATATAACAGAGTAAAAGAGTGAAAGAGTCTCGCTTGGATTGCGGCTGTAACGACCAAACACCTTCCACACAGTAAAGCCTGAATTATGGTTCTGCGTTAAATCGACGCAGACCTACGGCGTAGGGTACGTGGCGACGCGCAACGTACGGTGCGTGTCGCCGCGTACCCTACGCCGTAGGCTCTGCGTCGATTTAACGCAGACCATAAACAGCCTTAAACCACAAACACACACACAGACGGGTCGGATCAAAACACGGGTTTTATTCCCCACTTTGCCAGCTAAACGCAGTTGCTGGCCAGCTCTCTGCGGTGCAATTAACCCCAATCTTCAGATAAAACTAGTTTGTTGAGGAAAAAATATTAACTCTTATTTGTAGCTGCAGAGGAAAAAAATTATCTCACGAGGATAACAAAAATATTGCTCCTTTCTAAAGAGTGGCGCTCCGACGAGGAGCTCCACTCTTAGTAGGGATTTCATATGGATCCAGACCGTTAATAATCATTATTTTCTCCATATACCGCTCCCTGGCTTCCTTGTTTAAGGTATCCCGGTAAATTCCAGTTCCTTTCCAGCAGTTTAACATCTTTTAGTTTTCATTCCGTCTGTTCACTTGGTGAAACAGAAAAGTCCGTCCCGTCTTCTCTTAAAACAAATGCAGCGACGGGACAGGATCTTTCCGGCAGTACGCGCTGGTGCTCATGGGAAACGTAGTGTTCTTTCTGGTAAAGCACTACCGCTGTTGTCCAAAAGATGCCGCCAAACTCAGAAAAGCTGAAAGTTACGTTGTGCTGCTTTAACATGGAAACAAGGAGGTTACAATCTCCGCAAAAATGGACATTTTAGGATTTGGTTGTTCCAAAAATAAGAACAGAATTTGGGAAGAAAAGCTTTTAGGTTTTCAGCACCAGATGCTTGGAATAAACTTCAATCCGAACTGCATTTACCAAACCTCATGAGTGACTGAATTTAAAGCTCTGATGAAAACATTGGAGTTCAGACTGTCTGTATGCAAGTGTTTTAATTAATTATGTCTTTATGTAATTCATTTATTTGTTTGTTTGTTTTTTATCTTTTAATTCTGTAACTATGTTGCTGATATCTTGGCCAGGTCTCCTTTGTAAAAGAGACCCCCGATCTCAATGGGACTAACCTGGTTAAATAAAGGCTAAATAAAATAAAAATCAGAAGCAGTTATTGAGCAGGGGTCAGAGGTCGGAGCCGGGAGGCTGGAACTGTAACAGCCTGGAATCGGACCCTGTTTGGGGAAGGCGGTGAAAAAGAAGCAGAAAAGAATGAAAAGCTTGAGATGGACGGAGCTGCAATAGTTGCATCATTTATGCTTGCACTCATGTAAGGATTTGGCCGACTGACGCATGAAGACGTGAGGACGGCCGAGGGTCAGCTCTCGTCTGGAGCACAGCCTGCTGCCATGGAGCCAACACCACCTACCCAGCACTCACAGGAAATACCATCATGTTTGCCTGTTACAATCTGTTTAAAGAAATAACAATATTGTTAAAGTGATGTTATAGTTAGAGATCATTAGGACTTAATGTGGTGAGAGTAGGCCCAAGCTGCATGTACTGTTCTCCCTGTGCGCTGAGTACTTCTTGTACGTTATCACAGTTTAACAGTCAGCCAAACTCAGGTATGACACTACACTTGAGCCAGGATTAGAGCGTCTTGCTCCCTTTATTTCCTTCCTTATATGGTGAAATACCACGAGTGAAACTGCAACAGAAAATAATACAAAGCTCAGTTTCATTTACAGTATATAAACAGTGTTGAATATATCTTTAAAATATAAGAACTGCACACCAAAAATAGCTATTAACATTATCATCTTGCATTACTTGATTGATTGATTGGTTGGTTGGTTGGTTGATTGATTGATTGATTGATTGATTGATTGATTGATTGATTGATTGATTGATTGATTGATTGATTGATTGATTGATTGATACCTTTATTGTTGCCTTAATTTGTTGCCAAACAGCTCATGACATTCAAAAAGAGGAAGACACACAGAAAAAAAACAGATCCAACAATGCAACAATACATATAAACACACTGCTGGTCCAACAAACAGGAAGTGCTGCTAGTTGTTGTAAACTTAATGTCACATATTCCTTAATCATGCATATACTTAAACACTTTATGAACTTACAGCCATTACTTTCTGGAGCATGAGGAGAGACGAGAACATTCAGAGTGTGTCAGTCCACACAACGTAGCCTCCGATCACACTTCAAAATAAAAGTTGAGCTTCAAAATAAAGGTCCAGTTCTCTTTAGAACTACAACAACTGAGTGTGTCGCTGCGTCCAAAATCGCATACTTTCACCCTAATGAGTATGCAAAATGAGTATGTGAGATTTTTTAGTGCGTCCGAAACATTAGTACGTACTCAATAGTATGTACTATCCATGCTCATTCTGGAGAAATGTATTAGTGTGGATTGATGGACACTAGCTAAGCAGAAACTTCCCACAATGCAATGCAGCAGTGTTTGGTTGCTAAGTGATACGTATATGTCATAAGTATAATATTAAGTATAATTATATTATTATATAATATTAATATTATAATATTTGTATATATTAAAGGAGCATGAGGCTCCTTTTAAGGAATGAGACTCTCTAGCGCCACCCTTCACCACGACGGCCGTTGGGGGTACTGCAGCCAACAGTGAAGCCGGCACGGGAGAACGGGGAGAACGTGCATGCAGCGTCATGTGACGTCACATCTGCAGGACAGCGCGGGAAATTCGGAGTCCGAATTGCAGCACATTTTGCAGCACACAGCCTGTTCAAGGCAACGGAGAGATACACTAGAGGAAACATTCTTTTTGGTTTGGAACGCTTCATCTGACATTATTACTAGAAAACTTAAAACGTATACGAATTTTTTTCATAAATCCTGCCTCAATCCTGCCTCAAGCTCCTTTAATATTATATAATGTCATCTTGTTTCATCCAGAATAAACAGGAAATAGCGGAGCGGTGCTGCTACTGCTGTTGTGACACGTCACTTCCTGCCAACGGCAGGAAGTGACGTGACGTGACGTGTGCGCTCTTAATAGTACGTCCAAATTAATGCATACTATTGATATTTACTCAAAAGTGTGCCGAACTTAAGTGTACTTTTTAGTATATACTTTTTAGTATGGCATTTCGGACGCACCGTGTGTCTTTTCCCTACCACAATATCACTGTAACACAAACAATTCAAACATGTCAAATATATTAAACTATGAAAACAACTCTGAGGGCAGAACACTGTGATCACGACATTAACAAACTGCAGTCCTGTCATTTGATCCAAGAAAATATTGGCAACAAAAAAATCCCCCGTTTCTACAAGCAACATGTTGAGAGGACGAGTGGTCCAGACTGTTGAGCGCTGCTGCTGAATGCTCCGCATAGTTCTGCAGTTCATCAGTAGGTTTGTTTGTCTGCTGTTGGCTGAGCAGCCCAGAGTTCATGACGGGGTTATCGGGCCGTTCCTGCCAAACTAAACACCAAGAAGCAGCGTTTAGCTGTTGATGTCTGCAGCAAACCTCCTGAACTTTCCTCTTTTCATTTTCACTTCTTTTAAATTGCTCTGCAATTAAAAGGTGTGGTTTAAACCAGCCTCAAATTCTGCCTTTTAATCAGCTTTCTACATATTTCAGGCTGTAATCAAATACACTTGTAAAAGATGCTGAATTAGTCAAAAAGATTCTACTTAAATTAAGTTAATTTCACGCTTTATATTAATGTTAAACTCAAAGTTTCTTGGTTTTCCTCATTGTTGTTCGGCATTCTTCAAAAGGAGCAGAAATGTTATTACAATTGAAAAGCACCTATGAATACAAAATGATTAATAAATATAAAACAAAGGTATAATAGTACTTATGGACATGTACTGTATATGTATATGTGTGTATGTATGTATATATGCGTATGTATGTATATATATATATATATATATATATATACATATACATATATATATATATATATATATATATATATATATATATATATATATATATATATATATATATGTATATATATATGTATATATATATATATATATATATATATATATGTGTGTGTACATATATTCAGTATGCGTGTGTGTGTGTATGTATGTATGTATGTATATGTGTAGGTATGTGTATGTGTATGTATTATTGTATTATTGCTTATATATATATATATATATATATATATATATATATATATATATATATATATATATATATATATATATATATATATATATATATATATATATATATATATATATATATATATATACCGAAAACATATTTTTCTTTGTATAACACTGATGATTTACACCTGTACTTTGGGTTATTTGTGTTGTGGAAATTGAATGGACCAATAAACTAAACTAAACTAAAATGTACCTTCATGCTAATATTTGTTGAATAACGTTATATCTTTATTTGTTTGTGTGTTGTTTGTGTGTTTAGGTGAGGAGGGCCGACCCCTCCAGACTGGTGTTCATAGACAACGCGGGCCGACCCCAGCAGACTCCAGACAACCTGAACTTCAGGCTGGTGCAGGGCATCCACCAGTGAGTGGAGGAACAGCCAGAATACACACACAGGACCTGCAAGTCATTACCTTTGACACATTCTTGAAAGTCACGTTGGCCCACAGTTGACAGAAACAACATAAAGAAATGTTTCCAAAGAAAACAAAATGAATCTAACGAACCATTTCCCTGCTGAGCAGCTTTAAAATGAGCATTTCAGAAACTTTGAGTTTTTATTTGTTACAACATCTGTGTGACTGGAATAGTGTCCTTTCAATTATCCTGCTATTCAAAAGGATAAATAAATCAGTTGTAACAGGATATCCCTGCCAGTCGGTTAAGTTTATGCAGTTAAGACTGTGCTGTTCCATAACATCTCCTCAAGTAACCATAAGCTCGTAAAATCTCACATTATTACTTGTCACTATTTTAAACAAAGTTTGGAGATAAGGAAAGACAAGTCATTTTCCAGAAGTGTAAAATTACTCATTTAATTTTTTTTTGTATTTTTCTAAATAAAACTCTTCTTGGAGAGCAACATTTTAGCAAAAAAAACTATCCTGCCTGCTTCCAGTTTTGCACACCATGTTTCAATGTTGTTTTAAATTAATATAATCTAGAAATTAAAAGTGAGAACAAAAGGTGGCCAAGTTACTTCGAATCTGCTTCGATCTGTTAGGGTCCTAGCACGGTTAGGACTCTGTTAGGACCCTCTGATGTAGCAAACTAACATTCATGACCACTTATGGCACTTTTCCACTAGTACCTACTCAGCTCAACTCGGCTCATCTCAACTTGGCCTGGTTTCTTTTCCATATCAATTCAGCACCTGGATCAGAAGTAGGAGGTTGGAGTGAAGCTGCTGTGACGTATTTGAATTTGTGATCTAAACGAAGAAGACAACAACACTAAAGATGTAGAACCTGGAGGAGATGATAGATGTGCTGCTGGATCTGTGGCTTGTGTTCAAGTTAAAAAATTAGAGAAGCTTCAAGCAGCGACGCTTTTTAATTTTTGTTAGTTTGTCTCTGCTGCTGAAAAGTCAGCTGGATCCATGAGCAGCTATGAAGAGACAGAGCTCCTGGTGGATCTGTTCGTTCCTTATCTCCGTCTAGATCCCTTTTTAATTCTCTCCTCAGCACCAGGTTTATGAACATCTGCACCTCAGAGTTGGATCATGAAACAGACTTTTGCTGCCGTTGCCTGTTGAATAAAATGAACAAGAATCCGTCAGAGTCTCTTTCTCTGATTTCCTCCTCCTGACTCAGACGTCTGACTCCAACCCCCCGACCAATCGGTGGTCTGTAGTGTGATGATGTCAGATACAGCCGACTCAGCAGCTTAGAACCTCGGCAGAATAGATACAGAAAGGTATCTACTCGGCACGTTAGACCCCTAGTGGAGAAGAACCAAACCGAGTGGAGCCGAGCCGCGCTGAGTCAACACAGTCTCACTCCCGACTCGTCAAAAACCAATGCCTGGTCAGGAACCTTGAGCGACACCTACTGACGCAAAAGGTACCCGTCTGCATCTCTTTCAGACGCAAGTAGACTCCAATAGGGTCCAATGTAATCCCGTCTGCGGCTATATGTGACGCCAACCCAGTCTCACATAAAAACGTTCCCTGCCTACGTTGTTCCAAAGTGCAAAAACGTAGAGGGCTAACAATAATAGCCTACAATGAATTGTATATCTGTTACATTTTTCCGACTATTCGTTTTGCGTCCAAGTCACTGACTTTCAAGATTCTGGCCGTCACACCAAAAACATGGCAGACATTTCTCATTTTTTTGTGAAACAAATCAATATTTTGAGTTAGTTTCTGCATAAAACTGCGTTTTGATTACCTTTCTAGCGAGAAATATATATTTTACTTTCATAAAAACTGCGTTTTGATTACCTTTCTAGCGAGAAATATATATTTTACTTTCATAATATTCACTCAGTGAATGTACATAATCACACGCTTCCTCGTTGTTGGGAAGTTGTTTCAGATCTAGTCTTCAGAATAACGTGAAATCGCAACGTTTCAATAATGTGAAACCAGTGTCCTTGTTTGATAACATTTGCACACAAATCTTAAACTTGTAAGGTTCTAATGAATTGACCAGGAAGATGAAGACCAAGAATTTCCCTGTGAGGCATTTCATGTACAAGACAATTGAAAGTGCTTCACATTAAACAATTATTTTAAAATGCATTTAAAAGTTAAAAAGAGTTTAAAAGCAGCATTGAAGAGAGACGGATGTTAGTTAAGAATAAAACAAAATGCAAGGACAGGTTGCAACATAGTACATTTAAAAACACACGACAAAGCAGAACACCTGAAGTGAGTTCACAGGTGCATCCTGTCTATGAAAGTATTACACTTTCTGTCTGCTTTTTCTTTTCTATTGAAATGCTGTCACCTTGTGAAGCTACAAAGCGAGTCAGTAATTTGTCTTGACAGGTTTCCAGAGAAAGCTGTGTCTGTGCTTCGCTCCGGCTGCCTGGAAAGTCTTCTGCTGCGCTCCCTGCACACGGACCGGGAGTTCTGGGACAGCCGTGGGGGGGCGGCCGGGCTCAGGCCCCTCATCCACGTGGTGGAGCAGAGGGGGAGCATCCTGCTCCAACACATCACAGACCGGAACCTGGGGCTCAAAAGGGACCCGTGACTCCGCTTGGCAGGCCAAACTGGAGCTCAGAATAAATGTTGCAGCTTGATAAGACGACATTTCCTCGGCACCTCAGAGCAATCAAAGATGGAACGCTCTGGAGAAAAACGGCCTCCCAAAGTCATCAAGCTTGCAGACATGAAATGATGCTGGAATATTGCATCTAACTGCAGTGACAGAGTCTTTATATGTGCAATCAAATGGTGTCAAATGTGATTTATCTTTTACATAGAGAAAATGTGCACACACACATATATATAGTTATACCAAGGTCTGTGTGAATACTGGATTCTGATTGGCTGGCAGGTGTAGGTTAAAAGTGATAATCTACACCTAGAAAACAAGTTTGGTCAAATTGCCTGATAACTTTAATATCATTGCGCCGGATCAACTGCCAGGTGGTAACCACGGCAACAGAGATTCAGAGGACGGCGCAGGACGGCGACATGAGTGATTTTGTCATTTATTATAATTTATTTGGTGAATTTAATTGCATAAGGACCTTGAAACTATTTTCAGAGTTATGGCTTGTCAAAAAACTTGTAACTTACCAGGTTCCAACGGCTGCAGACGAGAGATTAAATAGTCAGCTCAGCCGCTCAGCTGTGGCTTGTTATAAAACTAATGATTTACACTGAAAACACATTAAAGCATGAATAACTGATTTAATATTTATGTTTTTTGGTAAGTGACCGTGGTATAAACAGGATAATGCCTTCCAGGTGAACATTAACATAAATATATGGACTTGGCCCCCGCGTCGTCCATATATTTATGTTAATGGCCACCTCGTCGGGCATTATCCCTTACTTATATACAGGATATATGTAAAGTGTATATCACTGCCATCGGAATAAATCATCACAAATGTTCAAGCAATTGTACAAAAGCACAATGTAAACAGCTTTCTGCAATGCAGAGTCATCCAGACATGAGATGGTTAATGTAAAAGCTTTCTGAGGTAATTACTGAGCTTTGCAGATCAATGAGCTTAAGCTTAACTCTACACTCACATTTGCTAAACCAACGGGCAACGAACAGACAGGATCTTAACCAAAAGGAGGACGTAATCAATCAACCTGATCAGGTTGTAATCAATCAGCTGCTGCAGGAGGAAGCTGATGTTCTTCATAGCACATGGTCATCGTTTGTCATTGAGTATGTTTTGGGCTGTTTTGCATATCCTGCAGAGCTTTGGGGCTGGTAGATAGCAGCCCTGTTTGTGCAGTTTAGACCCTTCACCAGTCTGTGTGCTCTATTTCCTCTGTTTACATAGACTTTCAGTTGATATATGGCTTAAACTAATAAACTGTGGGCGCGCTGGGATAGTACTGATGAAAAAATTAAATGATGTAGCGTTTAAATGATGCGAGGTGGCCGCCGAGCCGCTCTCCAGCCCGTGGCCTGAAAAGCAAACGCTTTAAAAGCCTTTACATTAACGGGCCGTAATTGAAGATGTCATTAGTAAATCTGAGTAGTTATAATTTCCTTTCAGCTGGTCAGAGGTCTACTGATTAAATATAGTTTATAAGTAGATGACGTACAAATGAGTTAAAACTGTAAACCCTTTAAAAACTCTTTCATTACCAGGACATATACAGGGGATATTTTTTGAAAGAGAGGGAGCTACAACCTCAGGGCTCAGTTTAATTTAAAAGTTCTCAACAGACACACAAACACTGAAGAGTTTATGTATGTCGACCTGCGGAGTGAAATTGTGGAACAGCCTGAACATGGAGATAAAGAAAGTTTAAAAAAAGATACAAAGAAACATTCTATTCAAAATACAGATGTGAATAAACATGTAGATATGTACATTTATTAATATATGTAGATATATAGATTTATATTATGGATATAAATATGTTATATGTAGGTATGTATATGGATATATTGAGTTGTATTATACGTATAGTATTTGTGTATCTACCTGTATATCTCTATTAATGTATATATATATATAGATATGTCCATATATAGATTTATAGTAATTTTTATGTATATAGTAGGAGGTAAATATATAAACCAGTGTGTATATATATATATATATATATATATATATAGCATATCTACTCTTATATAGTTATTCAAGTATATTGTTATACCATTGTTGTCTATTGTTCTCTATTATATTGTAGTATTATAGTAAAGTAATGATAATGTAATACTATACATTATAATTACTTCTAATAGTACATACATACATAGTAGCACAACTAAATGATGGGTGTTTGTTTTCTTTTCTTTTGTTAGCTTTGATTTGTTTGTTGTTTGACTATATTCATATATATAATTGAGTATTATATCACTATATTGAACAGTTATTAAAGTAGGTATGGGTGTTTTAAAAGTAAGCTTATTGAAACTCTTGTTATATGTAAGAATGTGTGTAAGATTCAGGGGTAGGACTGGATAAGTGGTTACTTCATTACATATATATATATATATATATATATATATATATATATATATATATATATATATATATATATATATATATATATATATATATATATATATATACTAATCTTTTTTTATCGTGCATGTTCGAAAATAAAATCTTCAAATCAAAGATGATGTCTGAACAAATGGGAGGAAAATATGTTTTCACTCTGGCTGTAAAAACTGCTAGATTTTTGCATTCATGACAGTCTGGACTATAAGTCTTGGTTTTCTTCATAGCTTGGCCAGTCATGATGACTTATTTACTCATATTGAAATATATAATTTCACGTGTTATGTTAATTCCCTCTGACTGACGTGACCACGCAGTAAACATCACAGCCGCGAGAGGACGGTCTAGGCTTGTGAAAACTAGTGGTTAAATACAAAGTTTCTTACCGGGGGACGTGGTTGGACTCGCGAGCTTCTGTTCAGCCTCCTGGTCTGATCTTTCTGCTGGCGCGTAGCTGAGCAACAATGTGTTACGTTAACATACCGGCTCCTGCTCAGCCTGGTCTTTATCCTGCTGGGATTATTGTAACTTGCCTTTCCAGGTGAAGTGTCTGTTCTTGGCTTTTGTAAAATAAATTTCTCCCAAAAATGCGACTTATAGTCCAGTGGCACTTCTGTGTTTTTTTCTTCTTCAAGACGCATTTTTTGACTGATGTAACTAAAACTCCAGAGCGATTTATACTCCAGAGGACATGCGGCGAGGGATGACATAGATAGATAGATAAATGTTGATGTCTATGTGGAAGCGTGGTCTATGTGGAAGCGTGATCTGACGGGGTATTTTCATCTGTCAAATCATCCTACCTGCATTTATCTATGTGGAAGCGTGGTTTGATGGCTTATTTTCTTCCGCCAAAGCGTCGTACACATAGATCTATGTGGAAGCACATTCTCACTTCCTTCTATTAAATCGTCTATTTGCATGAAAAAGCCTTTGAAAAAAAAGGAACTGAGATAAAAGAAACGGGGATCGTACTGTAGTATTTTTTGCCGAGGTAGGACACGTCGGCAGAACACCGGCATGACATATGTCTCATTCATCCTGACGCTCAGCAGAAACAGGCTGCAGGAAGCCGCCACGCATGCTCAGCAGGCTCATTTATGCACATACAGTTATGGAGTACTTTACTTTGCCCATTCATGGTAGAAAGTGGGCGTGTAGAGGGCGGGATATGAGGCAAATTCACGTGCGCAACCTTCCAGCTGGACTGTGATTTATAAAGAGAACATTGCGTGCAAGTGTGCATGCACACGGTTTTATAAATCAGGATTTTTTTGTGCGCACGCCATTTTCGGCTTTTGAGCGCACGTACACTTTTAGTATGAATCCTACACACTCTTTTATAAATGAGGCCCCAGTTCCTTTGTTTTCGTCACATTAATCTCCAAGAAGCTCTAATCACATCGGTTATGGAGAGAAGACACATGACACATGTGAAGACACATGTACAGTTACACATGTGTAACTGTAAGCTTAACTTAGACCTCATCCTTACACCAATGGACTCAAAAACTTAAAGCCGTGAACTGTATGGAAAGCATAACCGCACGTTTACGACTCCGGAGGGACTTGTATTTAGAGAAGTGTTTTGCTTTATTTCATTTGGTCTACTTGGTCATTGTATATGTTTGACACACTGTGTGAAATTCTCTGTCAAGGAACTTGTTTTAATAAATGTTCAATAAAAAAAAAAGCTTTTAGTGGAAAACCCTGGTCATGTCCAGTGCAGGTGGACATCTGCCCTCATGAACCTCGACCTGACCGACTGGACCAAGACTTCACTTTATACTTCAGAACAAATTGAAGTTATCTTAGTTTTTGCTATTGGTTTGTTTCAGAGACACTCCTCCCTGCACGTCCACCTGGATCAGACTCACTCCAGCTTAATCCAACCAGTGTCCTTCCTGTTTTTATCCTTAAATCCAGGAGGAGAATGTATTTGTGGACATGCAGTGTATATTTGCTCAGCAGATTCTGTATAAATGATCAAGCAAAACAGCATAAAGCCTGCAGGAGAGTCGGCGTGTGGGGACAAGGCCAGAGGTGGAGACTCCTCACCTTCAGTCGGTTCTCCTGCTGCATCATGGGTGACCCCTGCAGGCCTGGGTCCTCCCATACATTATGGTACGTAAGAAAAGCCGTGCTGAAGATGCACAATGTCATTGTTTTAGATTTGTATATACAGCAGTGATACCATGGAAGTTTACCACAGGATACAAGGCAAGTTTATTTGTACAGCACAATTCAACACAAGGTAATTCAAAGTACTTTACATCAACATTAAAAGCGGCAAGACATAATTAGACAGTAAATAACAAATAAAATGAAATACAATAATAAGAAAAGAGGTAAAATATTAAAAAGCACAACTTCTTAAAAGGGTAAGGGCAGTAGAGTACAGCAGTTACATCTCATTCTTACAATGGCAAGAATTACGTTTCTATACGGTCAAAATGTACAAAGATCGGGTCAAATGATCGCAATAGGGCGATGTGTAATCTGCATCGGCACTTTACAAATTCTTGCACTTAAGCACTTAGCACTTTAACTTTACGGTCACCTACTGGTTTATCAATTGTAACTTGTTTTATTGCTTAATGATTTTTATCTATTTCTGTCATACCTTTTAATGTTGTGTTTTTGTTGGTATGAATGTCATATCTTGTCTACTTTGTCTGCTGATGTCCGATTCTGTGTCTGGTGTTAATTTACCGCGGGGACAAATGGTGGAAATTAGTCTCTGGCTACAACCATACATTACACCTGTGTCCATTAATATGTACGGTCCCTGTCTAACAAATAAAATGAATTTAATTGAATTGAATTGAAAATACAGTATTACAAAAGTAATCTGTAACAATTTGTGCAGTGAATCAAACCAATTTGACAATTCTACGTCACAATGCCTGCATTCAGGGCTTTGCACCGTTTTCAAAAATCATAAGTATTTAATTCAAGAGTACGCTTCAGTAAACAGTAATGTTTTTATCCTGATTTAAAGGATCTACAGTTGGAGCAGACCTCAGGTCTACAGGAAGTTTGTTCCACCGGTGAGGAGCAGAATAACTGAACGCTGCCTCACCTTGCTTGTTATGGTTCTGGAACCACAACAAACCAGATCCAGATGAAGCTCAGGGGTCTGGGAGCTTCATAGGAACTAACAGATCCAGATGAACCTCAGGGGTCTGGGAGCTTCATAGGAACTAACAGATCCAGATGAAGCTCAGGGGTCTGGGAGCTTCATAGGAACTAACAGATCCAGATGAACCTCAGGTACAATTAGGTTATCAAACTTTGTCTGCTGCCACTTTAGCAGATTGGCCCATTTTCATTCACTCTATACTCAAGGGACAAGAAAGAGACTCAAACGATGCATTTACTGTTGGACTGGCGGTGAGCAGAGTATACACAGGCTCCTGTGTATTTAACACCTCTGTTAGGTGGAGTGTTTGATCATCCGCAGTATTTCAATCCCCCTGCAGCTGTGTCATGTTCAACACCATGTTTTCCTTGGTGGCTCCATCATCACTCACTAACGTCGCCTCCAACGTCTCGTTTCAGAGGAGGAATGTGGTATGAATGGTCCTCCTGTTTCCTCCACAGCAGGCAGAGCATTTGAATGTTTCTGCAGCAAGGAGCAGATAGACTGCCTGAGCTGGATATGTTTTAAGGAGATAAGCCTTTAATCGAGGGATTAAAAATGGCTGTCAGCAAACGCTGCTGGACCAGAGCCTGCAAGCGTTTTGATAAAAGTAGACAATATATATATATATATATATATATGTATATATATATATATATATATATATATATAAAAATGTGAGCATATTTCTTTTAAAGTACCCGTTCTCACACATTGTTCAAATGCACCGCATTACACTGCAGTATTCAAAGGGGAAAGATGAAGAAAGGGGAATGAAAATTGGATAAAAATTAAGCGCCATTAGGGAGGAAACAGAGGGGAGGCTTTATTCTCTGAGTGACACATTTAAAGCCGATCTGTAACATTCTTGTGATATTTGGGTCTTTTATCACTTGAAGTTTCCTCATTTGAACCTTTTCTCCTCTCAGTTAAAATTCTAGTCGTATTTCATTTCACAGCTAGATAATATTTTCTACAGATCCCTCTGTCATTGCTGGATAAGTGACCTGGATGATAAAAGCTTCAGATGTGTGATCCCCTCCATCTCTCTTTATCTATAGTCAGAGATCTGTCATTCAACTCAAAGTACGCTGGGGTTTGTAATTTCAGACGTGTAAGGTCTGATTATAAATATACTCAACGCATCTTTAACATAACGTATAGCCGACATCCGTACAGCATTTGTCAGAGGCAGCAGCTCAAATGCAGCAGGCTGGTGTTTGGACAGGAAACCACCAACATAAGGGCTTTAAATGAGACACAACTACAGGCAGTACTCGAGTTGTAAAAAGAATCAGGGGGGATGGTGGATTTGATCATATGGGGACAGATAATTTGTGCTGATTACAAATAATATAATATATTACAAATAATAGCAGTGACCAAAACAGCTGCAGAAATACTGCAGGAATGACATAGCAGCAGTTAAATGCAGCCTTCTGTAAGCTTTAAATATCCACTGGGCTTACATCAAATACATCAAAACACAACAATAAAAAACACTTTTCTGAACTTATCAATATGACTCTGTCCTTCACAGGATAAGTAACATGGATCACTGCAAAAACTCACAATCTTAACAAGAATATTTGTCTTATTTCTAGTTAAAATGTCTCATTTTAGTAAAAAAAATCTCATTACACAAGACTCGTCCCTGGAAAAAAACAACAATTTTCACCTGTTTCAAGTAGATTTTCACTTGAAATAAGTAGAAAAATCTGCCAGTGGAACAAGATTTTTTTGGTTGTAATAATGTAGTTTGGATGATTTACTATATATAATACAGAGCGTCATTGTACTTCGACCAGATTCTAGACACGGCAGAGGCTGAGTGAATTTTAGTGAAAACACCAGACCTCACAGAGCCCCCTTTAGAAGTACAACTTGAAGCATCATTTATTATATGACATTATCAGTCTCTCACGTTCCCGTGGAGGAATGTCGGCCCACCCTCTTATCATGGTGGAGGGATGCCACAATTACGTGAGCTATGTAATGGTGCTTTTCCACTAGAACCTACTCAGCCCGACTTGACTCAGTTTGGTTCTTCTCCACTAGGGGTCTAACGTGCAGAGAAGATACTTTTCTGTATCTATTCTGCCGAGGTTCTAAGCGGCTGAGTCGGCTGTATCTGACATCATCACACTACAGACCACCGATTGGTCGGGGGGTTGGAGTCAGACGTCTGAGTCAGGAGGAGGAAATCAGATAAAGAGACTGACGGATTCTTGTTCATTTTATTCAACCAGCAATAACAGCAAAAGTCTGTTTGATGATCCAACTCTGAGGTGCAGATGTTCATAAACCTGGTGCTGAGGAGAGAATTAAAAAGATCTAGACAGAGATAAGGAACAACCAGATTTACCAGGATCTCTGTCTCTTCATAGCTGCTCACGGCTCCAGCTGACTTTTCAGCAGCACAGAGACAAACAAACAAAAAAAAGCGTTGCCGCTTGAAGCTTCTCTCAGTCACAGACACAAGCACAACACAATTCACACAAGTTCCACACACAGACACACACGCAGACACACGGTGCAGACATGGCTGAGCACAGAGGATCCAGGTGAGGAAACGGTATCAGGGAGCCGTCCACGCTAGGAAGTCTCATAGGCCGCTGCTACAAGGGGGGGGGGGGGGCCCACAGAGACCATCCCTCCACAGAGACCATCCTTCCACAGAGACCATCCCTCCACCGACAGACACCATCCTTCCACAGAGACCATCCTTCCACAGAGACCATCCCTCCACCCACAGAGACCATCCTTCCACAGAGACCATCCCTCCACCCACAGAGACCATCCTTCCACAGAGACCATCCCTCCACCCACAGAGACCATCCTTCCACAGAGACCATCCCTCCACCCACAAAGACCATCCTTCCACAGAGACCATCCCTCCACAGAGACCACCCTTCCACAGAGACCATCCCTCCACCCACAAAGACCATCCTTCCACAGACACCATCCTTCCACAGAGACCATCCTTCCACAGAGACCATCCCTCCACCCACAGACACCATCCTTCCACAGAGACCATCCCTCCACCCACAGAGACCATCCCTCCACAGAGACCATCCCTCCACCCACAGACACCATCCTTCCACAGAGACCATCCCTCCACCCACAGAGACCATCCCTCCACAGAGACCATCCCTCCACCCACAGACACCATCCTTCCACAGAGACCATCCCTCCACCCACAGAGACCATCCCTCCACAGAGACCATCCTTCCACAGAGACCATCCCTCCACCCACAGACACCATCCCTCCACAGAGACCATCCTTCCACAGAGACCATCCCTCCACCCACAGAGACCATCCCTCCACCCACAGACACCATCCTTCCACAGAGACCATCCTTCCACAGAGACCATCCTTCCACAGAGACCATCCCTCCACCCACAGAGACCATCCTTCCACAGAGACCATCCACCCACAGAGACCATCCCTCCACAGAGACCATCCTTCCACAGAGACCATCCCTCCACCCACAGACACCATCCTTCCACAGAGACCATCCTTCCACAGAGACCATCCCTCCACCCACAGAGACCATCCTTCCACAGAGACCATCCACCCACAGAGACCATCCCTCCACAGAGACCATCCTTCCACAGAGACCATCCCTCCACCCACAGAGACCATCCTTCCACAGAGACCATCCCTCCACCCACAAAGACCATCCTTCCACAGAGACCATCCCTCCACAGAGACCATCCTTCCACAGAGACCATCCCTCCACCCACAAAGACCATCCTTCCACAGACACCATCCTTCCACAGAGACCATCCTTCCACAGAGACCATCCCTCCACCCACAGACACCATCCTTCCACAGAGACCATCCCTCCACCCACAGAGACCATCCCTCCACAGAGACCATCCCTCCACCCACAGACACCATCCTTCCACAGAGACCATCCCTCCACCCACAGAGACCATCCCTCCACAGAGACCATCCCTCCACCCACAGACACCATCCTTCCACAGAGACCATCCCTACACCCACAGAGACCATCCCTCCACAGAGACCATCCTTCCACAGAGACCATCCCTCCACCCACAGAGACCATCCCTCCACAGAGACCATCCTTCAACAGAGACCATCCCTCCACCCACAGACACCATCCCTCCACAGAGACCATCCTTCCACAGAGACCATCCCTCCACCCACAGAGACCATCCCTCCACAGAGACCATCCTTCCACAGAGACCATCCCTCCACCCACAGAGACCATCCCTCCACAGAGACCATCCCTCCACAGAGACCATCCCTCCACCCACAGACACCATCCTTCCACAGAGACCATCCCTCCACCCACAGAGACCATCCCTCCACCCACAGAGACCATCCTTCCACAGAGACCATCCCTCCACCCACAGAGACCATCCCTCCACAGAGACCATCCCTCCACAGAGACCATCCCTCCACCCACAGACACCATCCTTCCACAGAGACCATCCCTCCACCCACAGACACCATCCTTCCACAGAGACCATCCCTCCACCCACAGAGACCATCCCTCCACCCACAGACACCATCCTTCCACAGAGACCATCCTTCCACAGAGACCATCCTTCCACAGAGACCATCCCTCCACCCACAGACACCATCCTTCCACAGAGACCATCCTTCCACAGAGACCATCCCTCCACCCACAGACACCATCCTTCCACAGAGACCATCCCTCCACCCACAGAGACCATCCTTCCACAGAGACCATCCACCCACAGAGACCATCCCTCCACAGAGACCATCCTTCCACAGAGACCATCCCTCCACCCACAGACACCATCCTTCCACAGAGACCATCCTTCCACAGAGACCATCCCTCCACCCACAGACACCATCCTTCCACAGAGACCATCCTTCCACAGAGACCATCCCTCCACCCACAGAGACCATCCTTCCACAGAGACCATCCCTCCACCCACAAAGACCATCCTTCCACAGAGACCATCCCTCCACAGAGACCATCCTTCCACAGAGACCATCCCTCCACCCACAAAGACCATCCTTCCACAGACACCATCCTTCCACAGAGACCATCCTTCCACAGAGACCATCCCTCCACCCACAGACACCATCCTTCCACAGAGACCATCCCTCCACCCACAGAGACCATCCTTCCACAGAGACCATCCACCCACAGAGACCATCCCTCCACAGAGACCATCCTTCCACAGAGACCATCCCTCCACAGAGACCATCCCTCCACAGACACCATCCCTCCACAGAGACCATCCCTCCACAGACACCGTCCCTCCACAGACACCGTCCCTCCACCCACAAAGACCATCCTTCCACAGAGACCATCCCTCCACAGAGACCATCCCTCCACAGAGACCATCCCTCCACAGAGACCATCCCTCCACAGACACCATCCTTCCACAGAGACCATCCCTCCACAGAGACCATCCCTCCACAGACACCATCCCTCCACAGAGACCATCCCTCCACAGACACCGTCCCTCCACAGACACCGTCCCTCCACAGACACCGTCCCTCCACAGAGACCATCCCTCCACAGACACCGTCCCTCCACAGAGACCATCCTTCCACAGAGACCATCCCTCCACAGACACCGTCTCTCCACAGACACCGTCCCTCCACAGACACCGTCCCTCCACAGAGACCATCCCTCCACAGAGACCATCCCTCCACAGACACCGTCCCTCCACAGAGACCATCCCACCACAGAGACCATCCTTCCACAGAGACCATCCCCCCACAGAGACCATCCCGGCCCGGACGGATAGAGGAGTCCACACCACAGCGGTGAAGCCGTGGTGCAGAGCTCCACAACCATCCAGGCCAGAACCACCCCCAGGACGACCCCCTGCAGGCCAGAGTCACTCCCAGCATGGAGGAAACACTGGAGCTAAAAGCTACAAGAAAGTAGGATAAAATACACTAATAGAGTTTAAAAAGTATAACATAATATAAAACCATAAAAGTATGTCTAGAAAGCAAGACATTAAAAACTAAAGGAATAAGACAGTAAAATGTATAAAATAGATCATAAATAACAACTAAAACATTTAGAATAAAACATTGAGATAAGACAATGAAAATAAAATATGATAAAACAGGATAAACTAAAGATTAATATAAAACAGAGCAGTAAGATCCAATAAAAATAAGGGTGAGCATAAAAAATGTAAAATAGTTAAATGAGTCAGTTAAAAGCCTGATTAAAGAGATGGGTCTTGAGCCTCTTTTAAAAAACATCAACAGTCTCTGCGGCCCTGAATCCCAAATCCTGTCTTGAAGTCGGACCAAGCGTCAAGACTTTTGTAAGCCTTCAAGCTTTGCTTCGTGTATTTCCCCAGCATAGAAATTAAGTAGATATAAATATCAGGGAACTGGATTTGTGTCCAAATATTAATGTCCATGAACCACTGGTTCTTGGTAACTGTACCAAATATTAATGTCCATGGACCACTGGTTCTTGGTAACTGTACCAAATATTAATGTCCATGGACCACTGGTTCTTGGTAACTGTACCAAATATTAATGTCCATGGACCACTGGTTCTTGGGGTAACTTTACCAAATATTAATGTCCATGGACCACTGGTTCTTGGGGTAACTGTACCAAATATTAATGTCCATGGACCACTGGTTCTTGGGGTAACTGTACCAAATATTAATGTCCATGGACCACTGGTTCTTGGTAACTGTACCAAATATTAATGTCCATGGACCACTGGTTCTTGGTAACTGTACCAAATATTAATGTCCATGGACCACTGGTTCTTGGTAACTGTACCAAATATTAATGTCCATGGACCACTGGTTCTTGGGGTAACTGTACCAAATATTAATGTCCATGGACCACTGGTTCTTGGTAACTGTACCAAATATTAATGTCCATGGACCACTGGTTCTTGGTAACTGTACCATATATTAATGTCCATGGACCACTGGTTCTTGGTAACTGTACCAAATATTAATGTCCATGGACCACTGGTTCTTGGTAACTGTACCAAATATTAATGTCCATGGACCACTGGTTCTTGGTAACTGTACCAAATATTAATGTCCATGGACCACTGGTTCTTGGTAACTGTACCAAATATTAATGTCCATGGACCACTGGTTTTTGGGGTAACTGTACCAAATATTAATGTCCATGGACCCATGGTTGTTGGTAACTGTACCAAATATTAATGTCCATGGACCACTGGTTCTTGGTAACTGTACCAAATATTAATGTCCATGGACCACTGGTTCTTGGTAACTGTACCAAATATTAATGTCCATGGACCACTGGTTCTTGGTAACTGTACCAAATATTAATGTCCATGGACCACTGGTTCTTGGGGTAACTGTACGGGTCACTGTCAAGTCCAACTGACTTTAATTTAAGCCGATAATTGGCTGTTATCCCGTCTTCTCCACTAGTTTCAGCTTTTTTTGCTGATATTTTTACCACTCAGTGTGAGTAAGGGGGCTGGTCCAGTGGGGAAGTGACGTCAATGCAGACCCTCTATACGGAATTATATTTTATATATTTCAGCGTGATCACAGTATTCATAAGAAAAGGTATTTATGTAGGAATTCATGAAGGTGAAAGGGATTTAGGGGATTAAATAGCATTTTTAGAGGTGCTAACTGCTGGATGGTAAATGATTAGTTTAAATGTTTACTCATAGTTCATAGAAATGCACAGAAGGTGCCGGGTTCTTTGCTCACTGCTAACGTGCCGTTATTGGCAAAGGATTGATCACAGTAAGTGAGCTGAAGGGGGACGACTGTACTTAGCGGGATAAATAATAGATAACATTAAACATTTAACAGTTAGAAGAACAGAAAGTAAAGCTGGATGGAGATTGTGTTCTTGTTTTCCTCCTACCTCTGCTCACTCTACTCACAGTCCTCAGCCTTGTGGGAATAGGAACTGTGTGTGAAGGAGCTGCACACTCACAGCCAGATACAGTTATTGTCTGGAAAAAAAAACACTTGAAGAAAAAAATTCTCCACCTGAGAGCTTTAGGCCTTTATAAACTGCCGCACTTTCACATTTGCAGCTCAAGCCATAAGAAGAGTGGTTTTAATGGCCTCCTACACGTCTGAGTGTGAACCAAACGCTTATGAATTTCGATTTAAAAACACATTACACCCTTGAAAGTATAATTGTATATTCTTTGTCGTGTCGTACAGCAGCTGCCGCCCCTGGGCGAGACGCTGAAGTGTGAGTTATGTGCTGTAACACCCGTACAAGCACGCTGTTTGTGCCTCCGACTTGACGATACTGCTGTGGAGATTCAGGGGAAGGTGCTGCAGCTTCTCTCCCTGCTGCCGCTGCAGTTCAGCTGTGCACAGTTGACAACGTATTAGCCCCCTGCCTGACACGTATTAACCACATATGGGTCAGCAGGCCAGAGACGGCCCCGGACCCACAGAGGCTGCTTAACACAGCTTGCATTACATCTTTACATCTGTAGTCATTTTGTATGCCATCTATTATTTATTGACATATATATGACTCTATGAGTTGATTTTAGGGCATCCTACCTAGGGATGAGAATCGAGAACGGGTTCTTGTTCAGAACTGGTTCCCAATGTTGGATTTCCTTGGAATCGTTTGCAAAATTTGCAAACAATTCCCATATCGATCCCAGGGGGCACGAATGACGTCATCACGCACGTTGCGTAGCTTACATATTCTGCGTAGCTTACGTATTCTGCGTAGTTAAGATACTTTTTATTTACACGGAAAGATTATTTTTTGTTTAAAATAGTTATTCTACTAATTTTATTTATTTTTATTGAATTTATCTGTTGCAAATAAAACCTGTCTTACAATTCATTGCATTTTTCATTGCATTTTTAGCCTAGTTATTTTTGTGGTAGAAGTATCGTATCGGTACTCGATATCGGCAAATACACAAATTAAAATACTCGTACTCGATGTGAAAAAAATGGTACTGGGCATCCCTACTTTCAACGTCACTGAATGTCACTTGAGCTATTCTCAGTATGGAAACTATTGACCCATTGAGTTTTAAAGAGCGCTAAAACCGGCCTTTTCGTCCGTCCTCGGACCACTGCATTTCCAATTAAGCAAATAAGACAGTGACAATAACAGAAATGCACGTTGTTCTGTTGGTCTGCAGGCATGCCCACACACAAGGCTGATAATGCTGCCTCACAGCGAGTATTAACAAATATGCTTTGGTTTCAAAACATCCCACAATTAAATCCTACAGAATAATGCAAATAAGGGCATTGCTGCTGAAAGAACCGCCACAAGGGGTTCTGCCTCCAGCTTAACTCCAGCATGATGTGATCATCCAGCACACAGCTGACGCAGAAGCAAGTTTTATTACTTTGCTTCTTTTTTTCTCAACAGCAACATACAAAAATGGTGGGAAGTCTGCTGCCAAAACACAAAACCTCATATCTGAAAAATGCACTCTCCTGTGAGAACAAAAAAAAAGCTGTTAATGGGTCACTATTTCATCAAAAACAAATGTTGCCACGACTGCTTGGTTTCACGTTTGTTAATATGTCATTAGTTCCTGCGATCAGATAATTTGTAGGTGAAAAGATCATTTTGAGTAGCTTAAATGATGACAGTTAGCTCTAGTTTTGTTCTGGGGAAGGTAAACTGCAAGATGACATGGTGTCGACCCTGGCTGTCCGGCCAGATGTCTGAGTCCTGGCCAAGTTACTACTACTACTACTACTACTACTGTCATTTAGCAGACGCTTTTATCCAATGCGACTTACATCTGAGACATTCACAGCATGGAGCAATAAGTTTAAGGCCTCTGCTCAGGGGCCCAAGGTGGTTCATCTTGGTTGCCATTCTGGGGCTTGAACCTGGCCCACCTCTGTAGCCACTAGACTACCACCCCCAAGTTTACCTGAACAAGTGGTGATCCTGTAATGATCCTGTAATGATCCTGTGGTGATCCTGCAATGATCCTGTAATGATCCTGTAATGATCCTGTAATGATCCTGTGGTGATCCTGTAATGATCCTGTGGTGATCCTGTAGTGATCCTATAATGATCATGTGGTGATCCTGTAGTGATCCTATAATGATCATGTGGTGATCCTGTAGTGATCCTATAATGATCCTGTAATGATCCTGTGGAGATCCTGTGATGATCCTGTAATGATCCTGTAATGATCCTGTGGTGATCCTGTGGTGATCCTGTAGTGATCCTGTAGTGATCCTGTAGTGATCCTGTAATGATCCTGTAATGATCCTGTGGTGATCCTGTAGTGATCCTATAATGATCATGGGGTGATCCTGTAGTGATCCTATAATGATCCTGTAATGATCCTGTGGAGATCCTGTGATGATCCTGTAATGATCCTGTGGGGATCCTGTGGTGATCCTGTAGTGATCCTGTAATGATCCTGTGGAGATCCTGTGGTGATCCTGTGGTGATCCTGTAGTGATCCTGTAGTGATCCTGTAATGATCCTGTAATGATCCTGTGGAGATCCTGTGGTGATTCTGTAATGATCCTGTGGTGATCCTGTAGTGATCCTGTAATGATCCTGTGGAGATCCTGTGGTGATTCTGTAGTGATCCTATAATGATCCTGCAATGATCCTGTGGAGATCCTGTGGTGATCCTGTAGTGATCCTATAATTATCCTGCAATGATCCTGTGGTGATCCTGGGGTGATCCTGTAGTGATCATGTAATGATCCTGTAATGATCCTGTGGAGATCCTGTGGTGATCCTGTGGTGATCCTGTAGTGATCCTGTAGTGATCCTGTAATGATCCTGTAATGATCCTGTGGAGATCCTGTGGTGATTCTGTAATGATCCTGTGGTGATCCTGTAGTGATCCTGTAATGTTCCTGTGGAGATCCTGTGGTGATTCTGTAGTGATCCTATAATGATCCTATAATGATCCTGCAATGATCCTGTGGAGATCCTGTGGTGATCCTGTAGTGATCCTATAATGATCCTGCAATGATACTGTGGTGATCCTGTGGTGATCCTGTAATGATCCTGTAATGATCCTGTGGTGATCCTGTGATGATCCTGTGGTGATCCTGTGATGATCCTGTAGTGATCCTATAATGATCCTATAATGATCCTGCAATGATCCTGTGGTGATCCTGTGTTGATCTTGTGGTGATCCTGTGTTGATCTTGTGGTGATCATGTGATAATCTTGTGGTGATCCTGTAATGATCCTGTGGTGATCCTGTAGTGATCCTGTGGTGATCCTGTGTTGATCTTGTGGTGATCCTGTGATAATGTTGTGGTGATCCTGTAATGGCCCTGTGGTGATCCTGTGGTGATCCTGTGTTGATCTTGTGGTGATCCTGTGATAATCTTGTGGTGATCCTGTAATGATCCTGTGATAATGTTGTGGTGATCCTGTAATGGCCCTGTGGTGATCCTGTGGTGATCCTGTGTTGATCTTGTGGTGATCCTGTGATAATCTTGTGGTGATCCTGTAATGATCCTGTGGTGATCCTGTAATGATCCTGTGGTGATCCTGTGTTGATCTTGTGGTGATCCTGTGATAATCTTGTGGTGATCCTGTGGTGATCCTGTGGTGTCAGGGCCGCCGCAAGGGGTGTATGAACCGTGCAACCGCACGGGGCCTCGCACCCCAAGGGGCCTCGCGCTATGGCCCTTTTTTTTTTTTTTTTTTTTTTTTTAAATTTGAATTTTTTTTTTCCTTTTTTCCCTTATAAATATCAACAGTCACGTTCCATTACAGACCTAAATGTGTACTAGTCTGTGCATATCAATAAATATATGTGCAATGATGCGCGTGTCTGTTGTTCAATACAACTGCGTCAGACCAAGCGCAGACACAAGCTGCTCTGATCCAGACTGGGGGAGTGTGGAGCAAACTGTCACACAATGTGGAGAGAAGGAGACAGCTTCAGGAAATTTCCATCAGGGGATGAAAAAAGAAAAAAACTAAAGAAAATGGAAGAGTTTAATACCTCTCTGAAAGGCTCGTTTGATACATTTGTTACAAAAATCACCGATCCGACCGGGTCTCAAGCAGCCGTGGGGCCCCGCGTCGAGGCAAGAGATGATGATGAGGCAGGGGAAGGTACCCAGTATTTTGCTAATTGGAGAGTTAAAATTGCGCATATAGACATACGATCCAACCCGAAAAACCCAAACATTTCGCGAAAAAGGACCTCCCCGGCCATTTCGCACAGGGCCTCGCAAATCTCCCAGACGGCTCTGCCTGTGGTGATCCTGTAATGATCCTGTGGTGATCCTGTAATGATCCTGTGGTGATCCTGTGGTGATCTTGTGGTGATCCTGTGATAATCTTGTGGTGATCCTGTAATGATCCTGTGGTGATCCTGTGGTGATCTTGTGGTGATCCTGTGATAATCTTGTGGTGATCCTGTAATGATCCTGTGGTGATCCTGTGATAATCTTGTGGTGATCCTGTAATGATCCTGTAATGATCCTGTGGTGATCCTGTAATGATCCTGTGGTGATCCTGTGGTGATCTTGTGGTTATCCTGTGATAATCTTGTGGTGATCCTGTAATGATCCTGTGGTGATCTTGTAGTGATCCTGTGATAATATTGTGGTGATCCTTTGTTGATCCTGTAATGATCCTTTGTTGATCCTGTGGTGATCTTGTGATAATCTTGTGGTGATCTTGTGGTGATCCTGTGATAATCTTGTGGTGATCCTGTGATAATCCTGTGGTGATCCTTTGTTGATCCTGTGGTGATCCTGTGATAATCTTGTGGTGATCCTGTGGTGATCCTGTGATAATCTTGTGGTGATCCTTTGTTGATCCTGTGGTGATCCTGTGATAATCTTGTGGTGATCCTGTGGTGATCTTGTGGTGATCCTGTGATAATCTTGTGGTGATCCTGTGATAATCCTGTGGTGATCCTTTGTTGATCCTGTAATGATCCTGTGGTGATCTCGTGGTGATCCTGTGGTGATCCTTTGTTGATCCTGTAATGATCCTGTGGTGATCCTGTGATAATCTTGTGGTGATCTTGTGATAATCTTGTGGTGATCTTGTGGTGTTATGTTATGTTTATGTTTATGTTCATGTTCTGGATCTCTGGAAAGCGTCTAGAGACAACATCTGTTGTATTAGACGCTATATAAATAAAATTGAATTGAATTGAATTGGTGATCCTGTGGTGATCCTTTGTTGATCCTGTGGTGATCCTGTGATAATCTTGTGGTGATCCTGTGGTGATCCTGTGGTGATCCTGTGGTGATCCTTTGTTGATCCTGTAATGATCCTGTGGTGATCCTGTAATGATCCTGTGATAATGTTGTAGTGATCCTATGGTGATCCTGTGGTGATCTTGTGGTGATCCTGTGGTGATCTTGTGTCTGCAGTTTGTCAGCTACAGCCTTCTGTAGCCCCTCCTACATTGGTAAATATGTGGAGTTTAACGTGGATCTAGCGTGCCGTGTGGTCCTATTAAGGGGCGGATATACTTGCTGTTTGAGCCTTTGTGTCCGTTCGTGTTCACAACCAACTGCATTGTTGCTCGCATAGTACACGAGGAGATTGCGTCGTACCTCCGGTAACTGATTGGGGGCTGTATGCAAAGCCAGATTTAGAAAAGTAATCAAATATTTGGTAGTAGTATAACAAACCAGCTGGTGGACGTTAAACACACATTCATCATCCTGCACTATGCAATCTACAAACACCTACTGTTTCCTTCACTGTTCTCTGCTAGACATCAGTTTATTATCCTGTCTTTGCTACAGTGAGGTGTTCCAGGCAACAGAAGAAGCTGAAATTGTATTTCTTTTTTAATATTCAGTAATGTTAACGTGCTGTTACGATAGTATACGATCAGGCATCTGGCAGTAAAATGCCATTTAAACTTTGAGAATCCTCCACCAAAAGTGTAACATCTACAGCCTGAGAGGCTCTCTTCCTCCTTTCACAAAGGTTAAACATTTATGGGAGCCAGGCAGCTCATCTAATATGAATAGGTCGTAAATCCATTGTGTTTCTCAACTTTCATTACTGCCAAGAATGTTGCTATTATTATTTAGCACGTTCCAGGTTTCATCCAGAAAGATGTAGCCATAACCCCCTAATCCTGGGGAGTACAGATAAATTATTCAATGTCTTAATTGTCTCAATGTCTTATTAAACTTAGTTTTGTCAAAATGTTGTTAGCAGCTCTCGCGGCGTTAGCCACCTGAGAGAAATCATAACTTTATGAATTATTTCCTCGGCGACTACCTCCATCAAGAAAAACATGAACCCCCTCCCTTGGGGAAACACCTAGTTCCCTTCCTTGAGAGTGTGTGTGTGTGTGTGTGTGTGTGTGTGTGTGTGTGTGTGTGTGTGTGTGTGTGTGTGTGTGTGTGTGTGTGTGTGTGTGTGTGTGTGTGTACTCGTTCCCCTGGCTCAGAGAGTAAATTGCAGAGATGGGGGGAAGCAACAGTGAATGACTGGATGGGGAATGAAAAAAGAAAGGAAAAGCAGAGAAAAGGATGGCATGATGGAAAAGTGGTTCTCTCAGCCTCCGCTCATGCCGTCAGCAGATGAAGGTGAAGCATCCAGGACGCCGCCTCATTAGCCAGACTCAACATGCACTCGCTCCCTCGGGTTTGCTGCTATAACAGTAATTAGCTATGCATCTAAATAATAAGGCTCACACACACACACACACACACACACACACACAGATGCAGTGTTTTCATGGACTAAATCAAAAGTGAAGTGGTGCCCGATGCAGGGACAGTGATGTGAGAAAAGGAGAGCCCGTCCTCTTCCAGCTCTGAGGTTGGATTTGTGAAGGTTTTATTTCCTTAAAAACAATATTTACTGACGAGTTTTCCACATCCTTATGTACAAATTCCTGCACAGCGTCGGTACTAAGAGATGGTGCACGGTCACATCTGGGAGAGTACGAACACACACACATTTTCAGATGCATGAATCCGTGCACATGCTTGTTCCTGCGCACATTTACCCAACACACAGGGGTGAAAGTAGGATAAAGTTATTGTAGGAACTAATCCCCCTCCATGGGCCCAAACTCAAACACAAATTCAATTTTACAATTTTAAAATGACTATTATATAGTAAAACACAGAACATAATTTATTGCAAAACATTTATTTTCATGAAAGTAATTGCAGAACAGAATTATTGTGATTTGTTCACAATAGGTAAACAGGACTAGTTTTAGTATGCTTATAGTTTATTAGCATACTAAAACTAGTCTTGTTTACCTAATTCAGAGTACGGCTAACTGTAAAAAAGCTATTCTCAAATAGACATATAATGTTCTAGATGAGAGCTGCACAGAGCTAATAGCCTACATAAATTAAAAGGTTCATGCTAAATCCGGTTTATTTACACTGCTTTATGTGGTGGCCATCAATATGCATTGTCCCATCTAAATACATAAATTATTTTTCATAATTTCTAGTGTAATGTTATGTGTGTGTATTCTGAGACAGTAAAGTTTAACATTTTTAGGCTTAACATTATTTAGTTAGTTGGCCCTTAATTCTGTCAATAGCCTCCCCCTCTTTTTGGTTTTGCTGCTGCTTCCTCCCTCTTTTCTTCACCTCTAACTTCGGAATCAGACTCCCTTTTTCTCTTAAATATGTTGTAAATCTTTCTCTGCATTTTGATGTCGATTCTGTATATGTGTTCACGGTATATTCCTGTGTTCTGCCACCAGGAGGCCGTGTAGGCTGCTTGTTACATTACAGTGGTGTATATAACGTTACGTCGCTGTAGTGTAGTTTGCTGGTCTGAGGGACAAACTGTCAGCGTTAGATAAAGGGATACATTTGTCTTCTAGTTAACATTTGTGTTACGAGGTGAGGTTTTGGACCCAAATGCAGCACACGGAGCACGCAGTGGTAGTTTGTCTGGTTTGCTTTATTACCCTCAACCGGGACGAAGAGCAGGCAGGA